>NW_017306974.1:104783-134413 GCF_000935625.1 Nanorana parkeri
ATATATATATATACACACCATTACCATACTGCATTAACTCCGTTTTGGACGCCATCAATTTGATGTTGTTTTTTTGCCTCGATTCCCATTCAAAAGTAAGTAAATGAAACACACAGAATATTGTTTGTAACACATGGGTCTGTTTAAATACCTTGGCAGAATTTTAGAGTGAATCTGAGCGTTTTCCAATGCAGGGCTAAACAATAGCTTTACTTTAATGGTGGTGCCACCAGATGCTTATACTTGCCTTGCCTTCGCTTCCGGACCACTTCACTCCTGGTAAGGGTAACATGTGACTCACATGACGGCACTGGTGCTTGATGATTGTTTTCTCAGACACCCAGCACTGTCACATTCCAGCAGGAGAGAGTCTCTGGCCCTGGGTAAGATTCCAAGGCTTAAAATGAACACAGTGCTTCCCCTCCTAAATTCTGTTGATAAAGCAGAGCAACAGAGGAGCAAAAACAAAGTATGGGCAGCTTGTGGGGCCTCAATTAATGTGAACTCATTGCTTTGTCTCTATGGGTAAAGTACTGGACCACTTTAAACACACAGAATGAATCCCTAGTCAGCCCATTGAGCCACTGAAGTTCTGTCTAATCTTCTGTGAGAGGCAAAAGCCTCTCCTAGTCATACCAGGCAAGAACATCTGCAGCAAGCAATGCGATAAGACTGGACCTTTAAATTTGCTGTATTAGGAGACTAGAATATTTCTTATTTGTGCATTGAGTGGCCTGTATCATGTCTGAGCTGTTAGCAGTTGCATTAACAGACAGAGAATGTACAGTATTGCATGGTATGTCGCTTGGACAAAATACTATTTCATTGACATTTATGCTAATTATTTAAAGCACTGTTTTCTGTGATTTAATCACTCATAAAGGAAAAACAGGGACTATGCTACAGACATTCCAGTACTTTCATATGCTTATCAGCTGTAAATTAGCTATAAAACAAGTCCCCACTGACCTCTGGAACAGCAGGCACTGTGCAGCAAACAATCTTCAAAGTTCAAAGTAGAAGCATTGAAGATGTTCAAGTCGTTCTTTCAGGCAGCACAAATTAACATGTCTGTTACCACAGCACATAGATGTGAACCCAAACTTAAGCCCCCCTCCCAACTCACACACACAAATGGCACATACATAAACTAAATACACATATCGTACATTGGTGCACTGTGCCAACACACTAAGGGCCTATTCACAACAGCAGGCGCGTGTTATGTTGCACATAACACATAAGCTGATGTGTACTGTTCACAAGCACTGCAGTGTGTTGTTACAATACATCACAGTGCTTGATGTTTTTCTTTTTTTTTAAACTTTTTTTTTTCAAAATTCCATTCATTAAATGCTATACATGGAAGCACGTTGTGACACATTGATGCACAATACAATGTATGCCTGGTTAATTTTATCACAACGCACACTAACACACAGTGCGCACACACAGCATTGTGGATTTGGCTTTACCTTAACACATAAGTGTGAAACCAACCTCCATTTTTGGGCCCGATTCGGGCCGGAACGCACTGGATCGCATTGCAGCCGGCTCACTTTGTGTTGGAGCGGGAGGGGGCATGGCGGTGCTTTGAACTCAATGGCACCGCAGCCACGCCCTCTGGCTTCAGTGCGATCGGCCGCACGGGAATACGTGCACATCAGTGCCTGCGTTCCGGTCAGAAAGAATAGCGCTTGCAGTGCGATTGGCCACATGGGAACGAGTGGCACATCAGTGCCTGTGTTCCGGTCTGGTCAGGAAAAAACAGTGGTTGCATCATTTTTTCTGACCAGAACGCAGGCACTGATGTGCCACAGGTTCACATGCGGTCGATCGCACTGCTGCCGGAGGGCGTGGCTGCGATGCCATTGAGTTCAATGCACTGCCACGTCCCCTCCCGCCTCAACAAAAAGTGAGCTGGCCGCAATGTGATCCAGTGCGTTCCGGCCCCAATCGGGCTGGAAAGCACTGTGGCTAGTGTGAACTAGCCCTAAATGAAAAACTATTTTAAAAAGTGAAAAATTAAAAAATGGTCTAGCCAGCTGAGGTCACAAGTGGAGTGCAGGGCCCGGCAGAAAAAGTGTTTATTCAATCTCAAATGCAAGCCTAATACATCTGAAAGCATTTTGCATTTGCCCATTTACTCAAACCCAAATGCTTTTTTCGGGGACAGCCTGTTATCAGATTTAAGCTGGCCATACACCTATAGATTATCTGCAGATTTTCTAGGGTCAGATGGAAAAAGTGCAACAGATTCCTCCATCTACGCTAAACTGTGTGGCTGGAGGAATCTCCCACTGGGCCAAGCTTCAGTATCTTGCTTATTGACCGCGCTGGCTGTCAAAATACCTCAACAATGCCTGCATCCAATAGGTGTATGGCCAGCTTTAGGTGGGTCAGTTGACTTAGTATGAACTGTCAAGCTTCAGGTAATTCCCAGGGCCTAATCCTGGGCTCCTGGGGTTTTCCAGGCATTCAATTTCAGACGTTTTTCATAGGGTGCACTGAAATTAAGTTTTGAAACCGAAACCAAAAATGTAAAAAAAAAATGTCAGGCCGAAACCGAAACTTATTTTTTTTCTAACCTTTTAAAAAATGTTTTCAATGTTTTATTTTTTTTCTAAACTTTTACATTATTTAAATAGTGTATTTATTTTTTTAATTTATGTATTTGTTTGTTTTTGTTAAATATTTTTTTGACTTTACTGCTGGGGGCTTCAGTGAAATATCATAAGTCTAAACATTTTCCTTTTTAAATAGAAAAAGAGATTGAGTGCTCAATCTCTTTTTCTGCAGCCCCTGCACCTGTTCATTCATAACCTGTGGATATAGTTTGAATTACTATGTACACAATCATGAATCAATAGGAAGTGATGTAGATCACTTCTTATTCATTCATAACTGGTACATAGTAACTCATACTATGTCCAGTCATTTACATACATTCAGCGATCGATCACTGACCGCCAGTGGCGTAACCAGAGTTCTGGGCGCCCGGGGCAGAAATTTATTTTCGCCCCCCCCCCCATAGAAAATGTCACTTTCGGCATTTAGCCGAAAGTGGCATTTTCGGCCGGCGCCCCCCCTTCACTTTTCGCCCGGGGCCCGCGCCCCTGCTGCCCCCCCGGTTGTTACGCCACTGCTGACCGCTGAATGTTTGTACCCGCTCTTCATTCTGGATCGACTCTAACAGGAGGCTGACCCGGCCCCTCACCGCCGACTAGGCCTCCTGTGACAGCTGTCTCTGCCCATACACCGCTCTCCATTCTGATTTGTCACAGGATGCTGAGCGAGGTGTTGTGGGAGGAGAGCTCAGCCTCCTGTGACATTGCGGCTCACATCGCTCTCTGTCCCACACTTCTCGGTCTCCTCTGACAGGTTCTCTCCTCCCCACTGGGTGCTGCGCTGTGTCAAAGTCGACACCGAGCAGCGCCCAGCGGGGAGAAAAGAAACTAGAGATGCACCGCAATTTCGGCTGAAAGATGGTACTTTTTTGCCTAAAGTGCCATTTTCATCCGATATGTTTCGGTGGACAAAATTTTTTTGCATTCCTAGTTTTTGTATTTGGCGCAATGGAAAGCAGTAGCATCTGTGATGTCATGCAAAAATGCCAGAAAAATGCTGCAAAAAACGCTCGAAAAACACTTGGGTTTCCTTGTGTTGAACGTTTCGTAAGCCTAACGTCCTTGGTAGCAAAAGGGTTAAAGTGATCCTGTCACTTATACACAATGCCCAGGCTGTAAAACACCAGGCTCTATACTTACCTTTCTGGGGCCTGCGTGTTGAAATGCCACTGGGTGTTTAGAATATCTGTTACGCTTGCCACATGCTGTGATCCCACCCGCCAGCTTGTATGTTTTGTAGTAACATACAAGTCGGAAACCACCTCACTTGTAGTGATATACAAGACAGGAGGAACCACATCGTGTGCAAGGGAGCAGGTATCTTACACATTCAGAAGTGTGATATACATGCAGGTGCTGAGGAGGAGCAAAGAGGAAGCACTTTCATATGTGGGCCGCTGGAAGAAAAAGTATTGAGCCTGTTCTTTTACAGCATGGGCACTGTGTATAAATGTAAAAAGTATCTGAGCTCCTTCTGAGTTCTTTTTGAGCTGCTTCTGACCTATCGTTGCTGCTTTTGCATTCCCATTGACTTGTATGGGGAGAAGAGCAGTTCTGTTGTGAACAAATGCACTTGTATATCACACTACAGAGGTAAAAGCTTCTATATTTTACTCTCTCAGCCATCTTAGCCTCTCACATCTGACTCTTAACTCCAAGAGATGTCCTCAAGTACGTAAAGTCTAATAAGCAGTTAAATATAACATTTTAATAGATAAGATTACAAAATTATTTATTGCATAATTTACCTGTTTGATAATTGCTTATTTTTATTTTTGATTTGTTTAATAATTCATTCTTACATAAGCCCAGTCCTAACCTGAAAAACACTGCTTACCTGCATACGATGTATCTCTGCTTTCATTGCTCGGATTTCTCCTTGTCCCGTCTCTGAGTCCACCGCGTTTCTCATTTCCTTTGCCAGCTGAATCCTCTTCTCCCAAAGCATAATTTGATGCCTAATGTTTAGAATAACAACCGGTAATAGTGGGTGTGTTTATGAGATCCCCTTAGTACAATAAAAAATCACATGGGATTTCAGCTGAGCAGAAGCTCTCTATGGTCCCACTGACACATTAGGGGATAGAAAGTGAGGAGACATCTCGACAAACAGTCTTTGTTTAGTAGCCCCCCCCCCCAACACCCAAACAACACCCCCTCCCTTTGTGGCCCACGCAGACTATATATGTCATTCTTTTTTTTATTGTTTGTACTTTAAATTATGAATTTGGTGGTCCATGAGGTCCGAAAGGTTGGCGACCGCTGCTTTAGTGGCTGTAAAAGCATTATCTATACTCACTCAGTTTCCACTAGACTCTTCAGTAGCCTCTCCTTCTCTTCTTGAAGGTCTTCTAGATTCTCCTGCATCTCTACTGATTCTCTCTCAGCCTCCTGCCAAAGAGAAATAGAAGTTCACAGCTCTGACCATTGAGTCTAGCTGAGGAGCGCACTACTCATTTATGACACTCACCCGTAGAGATTGTATAAACTCGCTCTCCATCAGCTGATTGTGCTGCTGTAATTGTTCCTTAGAGCTCGCGTTCTTACTTAGCAGCATGTTCAGACGTAGCATGTCATTTTTCAGGTTTCTCATATGATGCTCAATATTCTTTTGCTCATTATTCTCCTGCTCAATTTCATCTGTAAGAAAGCAGAGGGATCGTTGTTGCTAAGCACTAGAAGATCTAGATTCAATGTTTGGTAGAAAAAAAAAACCTAAACGATCCCAAGACACAAGATGGGGATGATGAAGACACTAAGTACTGTAAAACAGCTTCATTTTATTTATTTATTAAAGATATGTATATAGTGCCAACCAGGGCTGCCCCTACACTTTTTGCCACCTGAGGTGAGGGGGAAGGGGGTCCCGATGGTGCTCATTACTGGGGGGTTGGTGGGGGAGGGTTGGGTGTGGGTGTCGGTTGGTGGCAGCACACATTATGTGGGGGTGGATGGTTGGTGCTAGGCACACATTATCGAGGGGGGATTTGGGGGTGCACAGTACCTCTGTCTGGCGTCCCACCCAGCTCACTGACATCAATGGTTTCCAGGAGCTGGGCAGGACGTAGACCAGAGCATCACAGGTTGCCAAGAGTTCTTAGCAACCTGGGATGCTCTGGCTGGAAAGGGGGCAGCAACACACCTGCGGCCCCCCACATGACCCAATGAGATGCCGTCTGGAGCAACCACCTCAAGCTGCCTTATTATAGGGATGGCCCTGGCGCCAACAATTTACATATTGTACCTTCAAATCAGTCACTGACCTCAAGGAGCTTACAATCTATGGTCCCTATCTCACATGCGTGCATACATACACCAGACATCTCAACTCTTCCGGACATTCTGGGAGTCTCCTGCTATAAGATAGCGGCTACCGGACGCCCGCGAGAGAAACATTTCATCCTGGAAAGGTTTATTCTGCTCGATCTAGCAAAGTAAACCTTTCCCTGCTATCTGTTTTTTGGGGGGGGTTTTGACAGCGGGGCCGCCGACCGTCGTCAGAGTAAAAAAAAAAAAAAACATCGAAGAAACAGACTGCTGTTTTTTTTTTCTCCTGCCGTCAGAATAAAAAAAAAACACAGACTGTATGGGAATGAATAGCTAAGCTGTTATTGGTTATTTCAATTTGCAGTAGCCATTAGCAGGCTGGCTATTGTACCCGCCCACTCCTGCTGTCAATCAGCAAACGTGGACCTGACGTTCTCCTTCAGGTCCTCCGCTGCTGATTGACAGCAGCAAAGGGCAGTTGCAATAGCCAGCCTGCTATTGGCTATTGCAAATTGAAATAGCCAATAACAGCTTAACTATTCATTCCCATGCAGTCTGTGTTTTTTTTTTTTATTCTGACGGCAGGAGCTGTCAGAATACAAAAAAAACAAAAACAGCACATAGCAAGGGAAGCATTAGCTTCCCTGCTATCTGCCATCATTTCAGGGAGGTGCCCTCTCCCCCTGAAAATGAGATGGGCACCTCCCTGAAATTAATTTTCTCAGGTTGGGATCCCTGCATACACTTATGAGGGGCAATTTAGACAGGAGACAATTAACCTACCATCATGTATGTGGTGCATGGAAGGAACTGGTGTACCCGGAGAAACCCACACAAGCACTAGGATAACACACAACCTTTATGTAGGTAGTGCCCTGGTTGGTATTCCAACCAAGGACCCCAGTGTTGCAAGGCAAAAAGAAGAATACCATCCAGCACTGAAAACTCCTGATTAAATGAGATATAGGGAGAGTAAAAAACAGAGCTTCTCTATCCAAAACTTGTTTTAGCCTTTGAACAGTTTAGAGGAGGATTAACCTCTGTTGATAATTTTTTTTTTATTGCTACCTGAGGCTCATTTGAGGAGCATTCCCCCAACTTCCTGTCCTGGTGACAACATTGTCGCCAGGACAAGTGGAGCTAAATCTCCAGATAGCAACAACACTTTTTTTTTTAAGAGTAGGAAAAGGCTATAACTCCTGTCACCTTTGTACTGCTGTTTGTGTCACTAGTGCAGATTTCCCCCACCTTCTGAAATCTCCTCAACAAGTCCAGACAGCAAAAAACTAAAAAAAAATGGTACATGCATGAATCTATAACCAGCCTTTAAAAAAAAACTAACCCTACACTACTTTACCCAGAATTTAAAAAATATATTAATTGATATATTTATCACAGGTATTTATATACCACCAACAATTAATACAGCAATTTACATGCACAATAAGTGCACATTCACATCAGTCCCTTCTTTTGAGGAATGTACAATCTGCGGTGCCTATTGCACATGCATACACGGCCAATTTAGACAGGAGCCAATCAATCTTCCAGCATGTCTTTAGAGTATGGGAGGAGAACGGAGTATCCCGAGGAAACCAAAGCTAGCACAGGGAGAACATGCAAATGCCTTGCAGATTGTAATTATTCTGGTAGCATTCTGTACTTCAATCCTGATCTCATACCAACTGGTTCTTAGTAATCATCTTTTCGGTCCAATGAAAATGCACAAAATGGAAGGTGGTACCTTTTTTCTAACTCATTATTGGAATTAATAGAGAAATTGGTGAGGCAGAATAGACACTTCTAAATGGATGTAGAAGATTTGTGCTATAGCGTAAACACTGTTAGGAGAGTGCTTCAGAAATGGCTGAAGTATATGACAGCACCCCGAGTATGATGCTGTGTTGACTTAGAGTGATTTTGGCTTTTGAGGATTTGAGGTTTCAAAGTAAAAACAGCCCTTGAAACCTCTTCCTGCACACTGGTAATGTGCAGAGGGTTCCAGTGACCACCACTACCTTTAACAAACTTCCTGAAATAGCAAGGGTCACCGAAAGCCTCCATTATTGATGGTCTCACAATAACTAATGCCATACAAAGATCTCTGGACTTACTTTCTATGCGAATTTTCCTCTGTTGTAATATAGTCAGTTCTTTCTTCAACATATCTACTGAAGCATCCTGATCTTCCCTCTGCCTGGTCAACTGGACCATCTCTGTCTGCAAACGGAGCCAATACTGCTGCACTGCTACAATTTCTGTATTGCATTCCTCTATCTGTTTGGTCAGAGCAGTGATCTGGATCTCCAGAGGACCTAGTTCTTTACCCTAATAATTAAAGAAAGCAGTGATTATAGCCATCTAACACATATATTGTTACTACTGGTGTACATAATTGGAAAAAGATATCAGTACATAGATACAAACGTGAAGTTTTGATAGTCCAAGGAAATAATCATCGCTATTCACAAAAGAGTGAAGAGTTTGGAGAAGGCAGGAGAAATGAACAATCTAGGAAAACATAGCTGAACTGGAAAGTGAGCGGAATTGGAGATTTTTTCCAAATCAGCTATTTTGGCCTAGATTGCTCTCCAGACTCTTCACCCTTTTGTGAATAGACCTCAAAGTCTTTTTGCCAAAACCAGTGCAAACTGAGACAAAACAGAAAACACATAGAAAAGGACAGAGGGCAGTCACCTTCTTGGAAACTCTTACTGAAAGGATCAGTTTCTTTTTACAAACATGACAGCACTGAGAATTTAAAGGAGAACTATGGGGTCAGTGTTTTTCCCCATAGTTCTCCTTGGGGTAACGGGAGGACACAAACTAGCGTCCTCCCGTTACCCTAAGCTCAGTATACCGCGAGCTACAGCTCGCGGTATACTGAGACGCCGCACCTGGAGCGGATCCCGACTTAGATGACGGGATCCGCCCAGCTGCGTGAGTGACAGCTGGCTCTGCCTATCTAGAGGCAGAGCCAGCTGTACCCGCCCCCTCCCCCGTCCGTTCCGCCAGTCAGCGCTGGCAGATCGGAGCGGGGAGAGGGGAATCCAGCCCCTCCCCCTGTCACGGCAGAGAGCTGTGACAGGATCGAGAGGTGAGGTAACCCGGTATGTGTTCCCTCACCTCCCGATCTACAGAGCCGACCTGTGACAGTCTCATTGTCACAGGTCAGCTTAGAACTATGAGGTGAGTGGAAATCACTCATGTCATAGTTCTCCTTTAAAGTATATGTAAAAGAAAAAGGTTTTTATGTAGTTTTGGAATAGTTATCGTAAAACCCCTTTCAGTTTATTTTTTTATGTGTGTCTGTTACCTTTAATTCCTGCCCCAGAGACAGAGCAGAAAGTGAGAGGAAAACTCTCCAAGGAGGGGAATTTCCCTCTCCATCAGTCGTCCCCACACAGGTGTCCTCATTGGAACATTTCCCCTCACTTTCTGTTCCTGTGACAACTCAAAAATTATGAATTTTCCATCACTTTCTGTAACAGAATCAAAGGTCATCAGAGCAAATTATTTTGGGGCCCATTCACCTTCCACTACATTGCAACACATGCACTGAGGCACATTGCTGCATGTTGTGTTGGGTAGCTATTCAAAATGAATGTGCTGCAGCGAAGCTCAAATCATAAAAAAAACAGTGCAGGATGTACTTTTTTGCAGCGTACCGTGAACTGCACTGTGCGTCGTGATACTGTGTGGCGTAATGCAGTACAAGTGCATTGTGGAGGTGAGTTGCGGTGCAATTTAAAATGATGGTGTGTTACCACATCGCCGATGCTGAGAGATGGGCATTTCCATAGCCAACGTGCCTCTGAAGATGCCAAATGTCTGGCTAGGACACTAACCAGCTGGGATCAAAAAGCTTTGACTATCTACCCAAGAATGAGTATGCATATCTGTAACGGTAAACATCCTTGTTTGCATGCTTGTTCCAGGTAAGGGACACCAAGTATCAAATCAGGAGGGTAAATGAGACAGTCAGGAAACTAGCATTCGCAAAATGAGAAGCAGCAATGGCAGCCACCATGTTTTCCTCAGGAAAGGTTTCCTTTATGAGTTCTCTAGATACAGGCAACTGACAGTAAAAGTAATTGTTTACTTTTTTTCATAAAAATGGAGCTTGTCCCATGCCTTTACATCCTCTGAACCTCCTTATTGTTAGTGAAGCGGCCTGACTCATTAAAAGACTAATAAGAAGAGGGATCAGGCGGCAGGAAATGGTGGAGACATACATGACGTTTACAGGAAAATGGAAATGAACATATGAGTCCAGCTATCTACAGTATATCTCTGGATCTACAGGTTGTTATCACTGGAGGTAGCTTCTTGCTTATGCATTCTTTCATCACACATTAAAGCTGAAGTTTAATTTGCCTATACTTACACACACACACACACACACACACTTACACGTTCTAAAATTTCATTGGACTGCCTTTAGCTTTGATTATGGCATGCATTTGACATGGCATCATTTTGACAAGCTTATCTGTCCAGAGTTGCATTAATTGTTTACCAAGATCTTTTAGTGATGATGGGAGAGTCGGACCACTGTGTAAAGTCTTCTGCAGTAAATCCCACAGATTCTCAATAGGGTTGAGGTCTGGACTCTGTGGTGGCCAATCCATGTGTGAAAATGATGCCTCATGCTCCCTGAACTACTCTTTCACAATTTGAATCCTGGCATTGTCATCTTGGAATATGTCTGTGCCATCAGTGAAGAAAAAATCCACTGATGGAAAAACAATCATTCCGTATATTCAGAGAGGCACCTGACCTCATTTTTGAGCCATAAAACGTTGCTGAACCTAGACTAATTATCCAATGGAAGGCTCTGACCTATTTGCTTAACTAGATACAGTTGGTGACTTTTATTTGGCCAGGCAGCATATTTATATAAAAATAAATGTTTAATCAAATGAGTAAAAAATGTGATATTAAACTTCATTTTTTTTGGGGGGGGGGTTATTCTTAACATGGCCAGATTTAATTGAAATGTGTTATGTTTCTTTTTAATAACTTTTTGTTTCCTTGTTACTCTTTCGTCCCCATGCCTCCCTCCCTGTGTGCAGTTGTCTCCATCAGCAAGCCATGTGCTGAAGTGACACCTGTGCGTGCACCTTCCCGCGGTAAGCTGTGTGCGTCCATAGACACACAGCTTATGGCAAACCACGCCCCCCGCTGCCACTGTCATACTTTGAGGGATGGCCGAAGGAGCCTATGGCTCCTCTGCCCTCAGTACCCTCCCCCGGGACCAGGAAGTATGGGTAAAGCCGGGTCAGAGGTCATCAGAGGTGACAAGCAACCACAGGTAAGTGTGAAGTGGATGGGAACACAGAAAGTCACTGAGCGTTTTTTACCTTAATGCAGAGAATGCATTAAGGTAAAAAAGCCCAGATGTTAGTGATACTTTAAGTAAAAAAGTTATTAAATAATCAATTAATCTCGTGTACACACACACACACATGCACAATCACACACAGACACACAAAGGTTGAACTTGATGGACCTGTGTCTTTATTCAACCTCAAATACTATGTAACTATGTAACCTAATTATATATTATAATGTTACATATATTATGGCCAAACTTACTTATCAAATGTTTTCTAAAAAGACTTTAGAGGAGATTTTATGAAAACCCAACCTACCCCAATCTCAGCAAGTGTTGACTCAATCTGCTTGCTATATAAATTAATGGTGGACTGCTTCCTCTCAATTGTTATTGTGCGCTTTGCAATTTCACTCTGACTGCCAGAGATTAACTCATTGGTGGCCTGAACTTTCTTATCCAAGTCATCCAGGGTCTTCTGCAGAGCTTGAATACACGATGTACTATGATTAACCTCCAGCTGCACCTGAGATGTCTCATTTTCCATTTTAGTACAATCAATTTCCTGAAAGCAAAAAAAAAAGACAATACACAGGTTACCGAATATAATTACCAAATGTGAAGAATTAAATAAGGAGTAAGTTGTAAAACTCACTAAGAAAAGTGTTAACAAAATATCAATTAAGTTTAACAGATAATATTTCTAATGTAGCAAATAATTAAAGAAGGGCTGCTCAAGGTCTTTATTGAGGGTAGTGGGGATTGTCATAAGCAAAAAAATGACTGTTCTGTCCTGTTCTGCTGACTCCAGTCTTTACATAAAGAAACCCTCCATTATACTTAAAAAACGGGATAATATTTGATACTAACGAGTTACTGAAATCGTTATATACAATCAATTAACATGTTACTATGGGCAACTGCTCTTGATTCTGTCTGCTCCATTTTTGATACATTTCCCCCAGTGTTTGTTTGAAAACAGACCTGAATCCCACTAAAATGCTGTGGCATTAACTGAAGCAAGCCATTCAAAATATACCAAAAATATACATGAATCAAGCAATACTGTATATAAAAAAAGGTTCAAAATACCTCCTGCTGTAATATCTACATACAAAATACGGTTGACATGTGTCAGTGATGGAAGTTAGTTACTTGATATAAACCTTCACTTACTTTTTCATAAATTATTTTGTTTAATCCATTTATTAGCAGTTAAAGGAGAACTATGAGGTGAGTGCTTTTCACTCACCTCATAGTTCTAGCCGACCTGTGATAATGAGACTGTCACAGGTCGGCTCAGTAGATCGGGAGGTGAGCGAACACATACCGGGCGTTCGCTCACCTCTCGATCCTGTCACGGCTCTCTGCCGTGACAGGGGAGGGGCTGGATTCCCCCCTCCGATCCGCCAGCGCTGACTGGTGGATCGGACGGGGGAGGGGCGGGTACAGCTGGATAGGCAGATAGGCAGAACCAGCTGTCAGTCACGCAGCTGGGCGGATCCCAGCGCAATTGTCGGGATCCGCTTCAGCTGCCACGTCTCAGTATACTGCGGCGTCTCAGTATACCGCGAGCTACAGCAGAGCCTAGGGTGACAGGAGGACGCTAGTTTGTGTCCTCCCGTTACCCTAAGGAGAACTATGGGGAAAAGACTTAACCCCATAGTTCTCCTTTAAATAAGGATCAGATAGCAGTCATGCATGCAGAGAGCCATTACATTCCAAAGAGTTGACATACTTCTTACATTACATAGGCATAAAAAATGACAATTATTATGACTTAGCACTAGAACTAAATGCACAAGATCAACACATATAAACACTATGAAGAGTGCCGTATACTGTATGGACTGTGTGACTCTTACAAGTTTGGCCTTTGTTAGGCTCTAGTGACTTTTATCTGCTAGAAAAGAAAAATTACAAACCAGTTCTAGTTGTCTTTTCTGTAGCTTCCCTGTTAAAAGTGATGCATATTTAGCAGCTTTATCCGATGTCAACCTTCCTTGTAGCTTTTCCAATATTTGGTTTTCCAAAGTCCCTTTTATTTGGGATTCTTTTTCAATTTGTTTCAGCAGGTTAGCCAGCTCACTGAAGCGAACAGCTCGATCCTTAATATAAAAAAAGGGGGAAAAAATTAATGAATTAACAGCAACATAGTTTAAGAAATTGTTCCGCCTAAAACTGTTTATAACCAATAAGAAAATAACAGAATATTCTTATACATTGTGTTCCACGTCCCCTTCGTTATAAAGAGGTATGGGCTAGATAAGGTAAGGTGCAGTTTATGAACTTTATGAACCTATTCCCTCTCTGCATTGGTTGGAGATGAGAGATGAGAGTTAAAAGAAAACTAAAGACAAACCTTTTTTGGCTTTACTTCTCTTTTGGGTCAAGGAGTATATAAGCATTTACCAATATATTCCTGTAACCCAAAGTCAGCATATTGTGGGCTACTGCCTGTTATATGCTGACAGCACAGGGCTGCACTGCAGCCAGGAAGGATCCCAACAATATTGTCAGGATTCACCCGGCTGCCTGATTGACAGTTGATTCTGCCTCTCTAGAGTCAGAGCCAGCTGCGCACGCCCCCTCTGCTGTCTTTTCCCTCCAATGAGCACTGGAGGAACAGAAAGGGGAGAATCCTTGCAAGGAATGAGGACTGACAGTCACGGCCGTCTGCAAGAAGACCATGAGCTGAGCAATACAGTAGTCACATGATCTTTCAGCTCTCAATTTATAGAGCTGGGGTGACAGCTGAATTGTCACACCTCAGCTCTAAATATTGGGAAAAGTCTTTTTTTACCCTCCCAATTCCTCTCCTTCAATGCAAAACTCTGGTGAAAAATATATTTAACCCTTGCAGTAGAGCTACCCCACATTGCAAGGGTTAAGTGTTCGTTTGTGTCTAGGTTAAAGAAAGAATTCATACTCACCCAATCCTCAGAGCTGGCTTAGTCTTAGACCGGTCCCTGGAGTCTATCTCCCCCTCCGCTGCAGTGGTCTACGGATCCTTGAGATATCACGTTCTATACAGTGTATAGGATGTAAGGGACGCCAAGGGACATACCATCGCTGGAGTAGAGGAGGAGACAGGTTGGCGGTGGCGTTGTCAGAGCCGGCCAGATCCGAGGACCAGGTGAGTCAGGTGTTTTTTTATTTTTGAACCTAGACACGAGCGTGCACTTAATCCTTGCAGTGCGGGTGTAGCCACACTGCAAGGGTTTATATATTGTTTCCTCAGAGTTATGCTTCAATTTTAATTCTGGTATTTATCATCTGACACCTATTAGTTAGCTAAAGATAGCTTTTAAATGGTTCTGAATCTAAGCTGGTGAAAATGCAGAGTGTTCCCTGGTTCAAACACTAAGGGGTCTATTCACTAAGCTGCGGTAGGCAGCCAAGTGAACGACCGACCTGAAGCGAAGTGAGCCGAACGCGTTCGGCTATTCACTTCAGGCTGGTACGGCTGATTTCAGCCGTATATCGCCTGAAATCAGCTGTACATCGGGTGGCTTCGGGTCGGCCGAACGTAAGATCAGGGCTGGCTCCGCCCAGCTGTCAGAATCAGGCTGTTGGCCGGCCATTCGGCCAGCTTCGGCTTTCAGCGCGGCTCAGTCGAGCCGAGGCATATACTGAACCGAAGGGGTCTTGGGGCCGAAGGATCAGCCGAAGCTACTGCTAGATCCTTCGGCTGCTTCGAGAATAGACCCCTAACTTCCCTCTAAGTCTGTAGAAAATCTACCTATACACACTAGTGCTGGAAAGGAAGATTCCTTAAGCTGGCCACACACACTTCTGAATTTCTAAACAGTGTATACCAGGGGTAGGCAAACTCCGGCCATCCAGCTATGGTGTAACTACAAATCACATCATGGTTATGCCTCTGGGAGTCATGCCTAAGGCTGTCAGAGTCTTGCAATGCCTCATTGCATTTATAGTTGCACCACAGCTGGAGGGCTGCAGTTTCCCTACCCTTGATGTAGAAGGAGGAATCCCTGGTGACGGCTACTGTATTCAGAAGCCGATGCTCTAGCAGCTGCTGAATATCTGAACAGTGCGAGAATCTGATTGGATGCAGGAACTGTTCTGCTACAGGGCCACTCACAGCTTGAATTCCGGTTGATTCTGCATGAATCAGACGAAATTCAAGCAGTGTATGGCCAGGTTTAGGACAAAACTATGTCACAAACGAATATCATTTTACCCAGAAGCTGGTAATTGGCCAGCATAGTTTATGGGAGTTATGAAGGTGTAAAACAGCCAGTGATTACTTTGTACTCTTCTTTATCTTTGTCGCTGTATTTGTCATCATTCTACTGAATGACAAAACGAGTGCTCATTCAGCATTTACTTACAGTGGTGACCCTGCTCAGAGCTTGCTCAGTTTCCTGTAATGTACGCATGTATGTGCTAAACTCCACTCTCAGTGCTTCCTGTCTGGCTTGACATTGGGTAATAAGTTTCTTGCTCATGGCTGCATCACTCTCTGCTCGGTTTTTCATAAAGGCCAGCTTCTCATTTCTTTCCTCTTCTTTTGTGATAGATTTCTTATAACTTTCAATTTCTGTGTCCATGGAACGCAGTTCCTGATGTGCCAGACTGAAAAAGATCATTAACATGTCATTTTACATTCTTATGTTGTACTTCCCAAATTGTATGTAAGCAAAGTATAAAATAATCTTAGAAACTTGATTGGAAATAATATGCCAAGTGTGTTTTCTCTCAAGAGAGTGCCTGTTTTTACACATTTACATATCCATGCCTGGCATTGTTATTGTGGAGCGTAAAGGTGCCCATACACCTTACGACCATCGCAAGACTTTTGTCTTGCGATGGTCGTATGCTTCTTGAAAGCCCGTACGATCTGCCCACCTTGGACGGGCAGATCGTACTTGCGATCATCGAAAGCCCGCCCCACTGAGGGGCGGGCTTCCGATGACCACAGTAGACAAAAGACGTGCGACCGTACAGTAGAAACGGTCGCACGTCTTAGTTCACACTGCTCGATTCTCATACGATCACGGGATTTCGCCCGATTCTCGTACGAGAATCGAGCACTGTATGGGCACCTTAACACAAAGGACAACAGTTAGATGTTGTTGCATCAGATTGCATGCAGCTGATTCATTCTGAGTTCATCACTTGTGCGCTTAAGTGGTTGGAACCAAGCACGCAGTGGAGGACCAGGCAGCCAACAATGGCAGAAGTGTAAAGGATGCAGAAGGTTCTTCATCTACCATAGTAGTTCAAGAAGAGAAGATCCGAAGTATAGGTGGCAGTGCAGGTAAGAATTAGTTATTTAAGTGAAATGCAGTTGGGCAAAACAAAGCTGGAGAAGGACTTGGAAATCCTAGTGAACATAAACCTGTCCTTGGAGAAATGAATGTCTTTTTGGAGGCCAGCATTAAAGGAGAACTATGAGGTGAGTGCTTTTCACTCACCTCATAGTTCTAGCCGACCTGTGACAATGAGACAAGGGTCGGCTCAGTAGATCGGGAAGTGAGAGAACACATACCGGCGTTCGCTCACGCTAGTTTGTGTCCTCATGTTACCCTAAGGAGAACTATGGGGAAATGCCTTAACCCCATAGTTCTCATTTAAACTTGAAATTGTTACTTTTTCTTTCTCTTGCTTTTGTTTGTGAATTTAAGGGGGGAAAAAACACATCGGCACCAGTGTTCGGAAATTCAGTGCAGCTGATTTACAAATTAAATTCAATGGCTTGTACAGCCTAATCCCCTAGGCAAAATGGTGCAGTAATAATCTGACACTTGGAGCATGTTGTGAGTTGTCATGGACATAAGTGCAAGCAGGGGCTTAACTAGAAATCACAGGGCCCCATAGCAAAATTTTTATGGGGCACTGTGATTTCTAGTTATGCCCCTTGCACAGCCCACCTGTGGGTGACCCTGCAGAGCCCACCATAGACCCTCTATGGTGGGCTCTGCAGGGTCTCAGGTGGGCTGGTCACACAACTTACCTGTCGGCCTCCTCTTCCTCCACGGTCTCTGATGGGCCCCACCTCCTCCTCCGTCGCCGTGCCCCGCCTCCTACTCTGCTGCTGGGCCCCGCCTGCTCCTCCACTGCCTGGTCCAGCCTCCTCCACCGCCACTGCTGGCTCTCACTCACTCAGCCGTGGCTGTGGAGAGGAACACATCAGTGATCTGAGCAGCGGCACGTTCCTCTTCACAGCCGCCAGTGACAGGCAGCAGCATGAGATGCCATAGCGACCCAGGCGGCCCGCACGGCATCAGGGATGTCCAATCTGGGGCCCCCTGTGCCTCGGGCCCCATAGCGGCCGCCTGGGTCGCTATGGCGATTGTTACGCCACTGGGTGCAAGACATGGACTAAAACATTTATTCCCAATTGCCATGTTCCTATGTACTTTTTATACTAGCTGAAACATACTGAGGAAATGAGCTGGTCAATGCAGGAAGGGGCGGGGTTTTATTTCAGCACAACCCGGGTACAGTATATTAACCCTTTCACTGCCAAGCCCTCAGGAACGCTTTTAACCTTAGCTGGCCACACAAATGTTGCAATTTTTGACCTTTTTTTAAATTTTCAACTGGCGCTTTTAGAGTTTGTAAACGACTTGTTCTGAAAGCACAGGCCCGGTAGAATAAAAAGATGGTGCTACTAATTTTGTAGGTCCTGCGATAATTGCGCAAATGTTTGTCAAATCAATATTAAACGGATAAAAATACACAATTAAATTGATAAAGGCACATTAAAATCGGTATCAGTGCACAAAAAAAATACTTTTCCTGGCCAATGAACATCCAATAGCAAGTGTCCCATCATGCAGGCACTGATGTGGACACTCAAGGAAGGACCTAAGCAAGAAGTAGTCAGAAGAGGCGAAGACTCGAGGCTGCAGCATCATATTATTGCCGCATGGGTAAGTAAAAAAGGGCTTTTAGATAAGGATTTTTTTTTAATCCAGCGATCAGATAGTGGGGCATGGGAGGGGGGTGTGACATTTATCCTACAGTTGGGCTTCAATGGAATATCAGGTAAAATTGAATTGTGCCCAGGAGTTCAGTTTCAATATGGCACACAGCATAGTGCTCCATTAAGTCATACAAACCTAAGAGCTTCCTGAATGGCAGAATAGGCTTCATCTCTCCTTGTCATCCCAATTAAGCTGCTATTCCACTGATAGAGAAGCTGTCTCTTTTCTAGTCCAATTGCTTCAATTTCCATGTTAGCCTATAAATTAAGTGAAAATAATGTTCTAATTTTGTCACACATAAGCATGAAAAAGTAATAAATAATAATAATAAAGGTAAACATCTACCTCTGTTACTACATCTCGTGCTGCTTTTGTATCTTCTCTTTGAGCAGCAAACTGTGCTTCATAGAGAGCAATTTGTTCTCGCAACCGGTCTGCTTCTCGAATTAGACGATCCACATTCATATCCTAAGAGGGAAAAAGAAAAAGTCAAGAAGATCTCTACTACACAGAGGAAGACAAACCAGCAAGGAAATTAATGAAAGTATATAAAGACGGAAAGCTACTTAATAGAGATAAAAACACACTTACATTACACAGGCCATATGCACATACAAGCCACCAGGCACCTTTCTTTCTTGGGTGTGTTTGAACTGATTCAACATGTATTAATTTTTCACATGTTTATCTAATGCCCATATAATCTGGGGATAGTGCCAGGACATAGGAGAACTGCATAGCTATAGCTATGTGGATCTGTTTGGGAAGACCATTCGCTACCCAACCTTACAATGGACTGCCTAAGGCCTTGTTCACACCAAACGCGTTCCAAGAGCAGAGCAGAGCAGTTACAGACCGGATCAAAACTGCGTCCAATGTATTTTAATGGTACTTTGGTCTCTAGTTCACACCGCAGCGTTTAGTTCCAGAGCATGTAAAAAAACTGCAGCAAGCCCTATTTTACCTGCTCTGGAACGCATGCAAACGCGGCAAAAACGCGGCACAACCCCCTGCACTGCGTGTGCAGAAACTCATGCAGATTTGGTCTGCATTTGGTGTGAACAAGGCCTAAAGGACTGTTCCAAATAAGAGCTATTTTGGTCAGATACGGTACAAAACTTTCCAATGGCTCATAACTGGTTTGTTTACGGGCAATTTTATTTTATGCTATGAAGGCCGCAACTGAATGATGGAACAGTGTGGCATTCCCTTACTGATAAAACCTGATCAATGGCATTGTTATATTGTCCTAGTATCCCTGCTGGATTTTTCTTTTAGTCTACTTTCCAGGTCAGATTTTCCCCTCTGTCCTAGGTGCCTGGCTGTCAGCCTATGGGGATTTGCAAGGCTGCAGCCAATCTGCTCTCTTTCCCTACTTAGTGTCAGCTCACCTGTTGCTCTATGTTCGAGCAACGAGTCAGTGTACTGCTGCCGGACCCGCCAATGGTCCCTGTGATCTACCCTTAAGTTTCTGGTGTTCCTCTGATATCCTAGTGTACCTCTGTCGGTCCCCTGCTTGGCTGTTTTCCCCTTTGCTCATCTCTGAGGAAGGATTTATCAAAACTGGAGCAGATAGAATCTGGAGCAGCTGTGCATGGCGACCAATTGGCTTCTCTCTTTCATTTTCAAATCTTAACTGAACAAACTGAACAAAGAAGCTGATTGGTTGCCATGGGCAACTGCTCCAGATTCTGTCTGCTCCAGTTTTGATAAATTCCCCCGTCTGTGTGTCTGCTTTCCCTTATTACCCTGCTCCCTCTGAGACTTAGCCTGTGTTGTGTTCCGCAGTGCTGTAGTGTTCCCATGCTTAACTGTGTATCAGTTTTTACACAATCCTTGTGAGTACCTTTTTCTGTATCCTGTGCCTTGCTTCTGTACTATTGTACTCCCTCTGAACCACCTCCTTTGTCCCTTGAGCAGTTAAGCTTTCCTCATATGAATTTCCGTAGCTCTACCTCACGCACAGCCCTTGTGTGTTCTGCCTCCCAGTTGTGCACCCTTGTGTATACACACTCTTTGTGAATATTGCCTTTGTTCCTTTGTGGTTCCACGTTCCTGTGTGTTCCTCTTAAGTCACCTGTGCTCCTGTACTACGCATGTTCCCTGCTTCTTAGCACTACAGTATGTTACTTTTCCATGGTCCACATTGTCTCTGTGCTTCTCCTTGTTTATCCTCACCTATTCACTAGTACCCTGTACTCTGTGTTGACAAAGAGAGAGTCCCACCGCACACCAAGAAGCCCCATATATAGTGGGGGGGGGCACTGAAGTGGCCACGGATGGCGCCGCCAAATACTTGCAAAACAGAATACATGGTCACCAGCACTCCAAGTTTTCTTCAAAACGAAATACTTTTATTCATTCTAGCAGGTCATTTCATCATGGGTGGCAACTTTTCGGAACCTGGCCGGCCCCTTATCAGGCAAACAAAAGTGATCACTACTGGTTGCCTGATGAAGGGACCGAACAGGTTGTAAAATGTTGCCATGCATGGTGATATCACCTGCTAGTACTGCTGTTCTCCTGTGTATAATGTGTCGCTGTGTCTCTTTCCTCTGTTAGGATTCTGTCTTTCCTGGAGATCCTTTGTACCCTTCTTTGGTCTCTTGACCTACTTGTCTCTGTCCAGGACCCCAGTGTTAATCCCATAGCACTTCAGTCAACTGTGTCTGCACGGATGTGTTGGAGGGCCGCAACCTGGAAGCTGCCCTGCAGCACAACATCCTCACCATCAGAGGCTCTGGTGACACACCCATCTTTACTGTGCAGTCACTGTTCCTGGTACCCTGTGTTTAGAGTACCCAGTGTACTCTCATTTCCCAAGAAATTGTTCCCCAAGGCCTGTTCCCTGTTTCGGACTGCTCCGCAAAACTCAGAGCTCACGAGCCCTGGTGCCCCGGTTCATAGACCATGAGATACTCTTTAATGAA
Organism: Nanorana parkeri; assembly: GCF_000935625.1. Taxonomy (NCBI): domain Eukaryota; kingdom Metazoa; phylum Chordata; class Amphibia; order Anura; family Dicroglossidae; genus Nanorana; species Nanorana parkeri. The sequence goes on from NW_017306974.1 coordinate 125,899, forward strand.
AGATGCAACAAAAGAAGGATCAAGTTGAGCAGGATCACCTAAAATTCCTAGATGGATGAAAACAGAGCCATGATCTATGTCAGGGAGCTCTCACCACTAAGCAAAACAGCCAGTGATGCGGTCCACTAGATTTGGTGGAATATCACTTTAAAGTGCCTACCTTGACCAATACTTCCTTCATTAAAGAGAACTTTAAAGGAGAACTATGAGGTCAGTGCTTTTCACTCACCTCATAGTTCTAGCCGACCTGTGATAATGAGACTGTCACAGGTCGGCTCAGTAGATAGGGAGGTGAGCGAACACATACCGGCGTTCGCTCACCTCTCGATCCTGTCATGGCAGAGAGCCGTGACAGGGGAGGGGCTAGATTCCCCGCTCCGATCTGCCAGTGCTGACTGGCGGAACGGACGGGGGAGGGGGCGTGTACAGATGGCTCTGCCTCTAGATAGGCAGAGCCAGCTGTCAGTCACGCAGCTGGGCGGATGGCGGCACAATTGTCGGGATCCGCTTCAGCTGCGGCGTCTCAGTATACCGCGAGCAGCAGCTTGCGGTATTCTGCGGCTACAGCTCGCGGTATACTGAGCCTAGGGTGACAGGAGGACGCTAGTTTGTGTCCTCCCGTTACCCTAAGGAGAACTATGGGGAAAAGCCTTAACCCCATAGTTCTCCTTTAAGATAATTTTACTATTTCTAGGGTAACATTGCAGTGCTTGTTTTAACAGTGCCCTAAGGGCCTGTGTTGTTGGGCTTTGGTTTGGCATTCCCATAGAAGTCTAGCAGTTAAAGCAGGTCAAATGTGCGACAAAAGGAGACCAACTATCACTGACAAGCCCAAAGCCTGCCGACACACAAGCAGGTACACAAGAATCCTAGAACACTTTTAAGACCATACCTGTTTCTTCTTCTCCACCTCTGCTTGAATCCTCTCTGCCTCAGTCTTTTGCACAGCACGTTTAATCACTGAGATGTCCGAGGCCACATCTCGGCTCACATTCTCCATGTAGAATAAACGCAGTGCCAAGTTTTCTACCTCTGCTTGCATAGAGGACACTAAAGCAAGAAAGTGATTGGTTGTTTGTCAGAAAAGTATGATTGGCATAGCTACTTCATTATCCTTAAAGGGCCACTATAAAGAAATGTGTATGGGGTTAAAATTGTAATGAAAGTATTCTGTGTATAAATTACATTTATTATTTTACAAGTCTTTATTTATATTGTTCTTTATTCTTTTTTATGCAGGCCAAGATGTCCTGCAAAAGTGACAGTTGGGACAAACTATTATACCGGCAGGGGGATTACAATGATCATCCTTTATATGTATGAGTCAAACTTTAATAAAAAAAAAAAAAACAAACTGGTGTAACTGCTTAAAATGTTTTACCTGGAGTTAGGCTTTATTTTGTTTGTCGCCTACATGAAGTTCATCTAAAGTTTGTCTTTCCCTTATTTAAATTTCACACAATGGGTGCCCTCATTGGCACCCTTCCATCTGGCATCCCTCGATCAGAAAATCGAAGCAGCCGGATGGAAAATTTAAGTGACGGCCGCCAATCGCAAGACCGATCACCCTGCACAAGGAGAGAGAGAGCAGCAGTGATTGGTCTTTATTACAGGAAGTTCCTGCAGAGAGGCAAAAGATGCTTGTGCTGAATCACCTGAAATTGGAGCTGTGGGTGACCCTGCCGACACCACTCAGCTCAACAAAAGCCAATTTGAAGCTACTATTTCATTTTGCGAGGTATTATCATTTACATCTGTCTATTAATAAAATTTAAAGTGGACCTTTACACTCAAAAATCTAATTCCAACAATTCATCCCTCTATGTATAATGATTAATAATAACATAGACATGTCAGGTGTAAAATGCTGTGATTTTTGAAATACTTACACTTGCAGAGCATTCACTTCCTGCTTTGAAAGGGCATAATGACTTCAGTTTGCCAAAGCAATGCACACTGGGATTGCCTTGTCATCAGCAGAGCATTGCTGGGAAATCTCATCTGTAATCTCACAAGATCTCGGGGAAAGGCATTTTCCTCCCCTGAGATGATGTGCATGGTGACATGTTCTAGTCACATGTGCCTGAAATCCAGGAAGTAATAGAAGAGCTAGTGATCTGCCCTTAGTAAACATGGCCACTGTCAGAAGACTGGGGAAGACAAGAGAAATAATGTATGCAAAGAATACAAAGCCTGCAATTATCTAGAAGTATGTGTTTTTAGATTGTCATTACTAAACATTTCTAAAGGTGTGTTTGCCCTAGGCAACCAAACACCTTATCTCTTTCATTTTTGAAGTTTAACTGAACATACTGAAAAGAGAAACTGATTGGGTGCCATTGGCAACTGCTCCAGATTTTGTCTGCACCAGTATTGATAAATTCCCCACCCCCCATTGTCTTTAGAAAAAAACAAACAAACTGCTGCATATATAAATTTAAGGCACCTAAAGGTACCTACACATATCAGCCTCAGCTTCAAAAAGGCTGCAGCTATGACGGAATTTTGGGCTGTTCTGACTGCCAAAGGTCCGGCACAAGTCCTGCTTCTTTATATTCTTATTGGTCCATCACTATGACTAATAGAACTGTGCATGGGGCAGTAAAGCAGTGGCAGGCAACAGCGGCAATCCAGCTGTGGGGACACTACAAATCCAATCATGCCTCTGGGAGTCATGCCTGGTGCTGTCAGAGTCTTGCAATGCCTCATGGGATTTGTAGTTCCACAACAGCAGGAGTGCCGAGGTTGCCTACCCCTTCAGTAAAGGAATGGGCAGGCTTCACCACTATCAGAAAATACTGGAGATTTGTATGTCTGAATGACGTGGATTCAGACAGAGTTGCAAGCTTTTGGAAGCTGCTGCAGGTATGTGGACCTCTAAGCACTTTATACCTGCAGCAGGTTTTATTTATTTTTTCTCTAGAAACAGAGAAGGTAATTTATCAAAACTAGAGCAGCAAAAATATGGAGCAGTTGCTCATGGCAACCAATCAGCTTCTCTTTTTCATTTTCAAAGCTTAACTGAACAAACTGAAGAGAAGCTGAAACAGAACAAACTGAAGATTGGTTACTATGGGGAGCTGCTCCAGTGTTCAGAAATTTCTCCCCTGAGTCTCTAGAAAAAAGGAAAAACTGTTTTTGATACTAAAAGGAGGCAAGTTGTAATACCAGAAAGTGATCTACTGACCCTTTTTACGCTCTGCATCACTGGACTGGTGGGTTGTCTTATACATGTTCCTAATGGCTTCCAGGTCTTCTTCTATCTGTCGTCGTAGGGTGGAAACCTGGCCATGTTTATCGTGATGCTTCTCTAAGCTCATCTGCAGATGAGCCAATTCCTGCTGTATGCCATACAAAATCACGCCAAGATCTTCCCGTTCACCTTTATTTTTCTTCATCGATGCATTCTGCAAATGGTAAGGGTGAAAATGACTTTCTTTCTTGCCATACCTATTATCAGGTCAGAAGTCAATCTTTGCAAAACAATTTAGACAAAACTGAACAATCCAAGTAAATCATGCACAGGGATCCCAACCTGAAAAGCAATTTCAGGGAGGTGCCCTTCTCATTTCAGGGAGGTGGCCTCTGCCCCCTCCCAAGCAGTAGATTCTTTGCTATCTGCTGTTTTTTTTTTAACTATTCTGACAGCTGCTGCCATGAGAATAAAATAAAAAAAATAAAAAATCAGCATAGGAGTGAATAGCTAGATTGCTCTTGGCTATTTCAATTTGCAATATCCAATAGCAAGCTGGCTATTGCACCCGCCCTCTGCTGCTGCCAATCACTAGATGAGGACCTGATAGAGAACTTCAGGTCCCCCTCTGCTGATTGACAGCAGCAGTGGGCAGTTGCAATAGCTAGTCTGCTATTGGCTATTGCAAAGTGAAATAGCCAATAGCAATCTAGCTATGCATTCCTATGCTAGGCTTATTTTTTTTTCTCTGACTGACGGCGGCCCTGATGTCAGAATTTTTTTTTAAAAAGAAACACACGAACGCAGGGAAAGGTTTACTCTGCTAGATCGAGCAGAGTAAACCTTTCCGGGAGAAAATGTTTCTCTCCCGGGGCGACCGGGAGCCGTTATCTAATAGCGGGAGACTCCCGGAGCGACAGGGAGAGTTGGGATGTCTGTATACAGTGCATCGGTGCCGACCAGTCAACAAGGCTTGCCAGCACATTATAGGCCCAACAGGGAGGGGCTGAAAAGGAATGGGACCAAGCTCCCATTTTTCCTTAAAACCTGAAATTTTAGCAATTTTAGAAATCATTTTAGCAAAATATAGGTAGCACTGTATGGCTATTAGCTAAAATCTTTAAAGCAGAACTCCAGAAATGTACAAAATTAACCCTTGCAGCGGGGCTACCCTCGCACTGCAAGGGTTAACTACTTACTGCTCGTTTTGGTCTAAGGGCCCAAATAAAAAAAAAATAGATACTTACCTGATTCTGAATCCCGCCTGGCTGCTAGACCAGTCCCCACAGCCCCCCCCCCCCCCCGGGCTCCGGCGGTCTAAGGCCTGCTAACATCATTGCATCTAATGCAATTTTTTTCAACTGCATTAGGTGTGAGGGCGCCAAGGGACATACCACAACCAAGGGAAGAGAGGTGAGCACTAACCGCCACAGGGCCGAGGATCAGGTGAGTGTATCTTCTGAGTGCTGGCCCCTACCAAAACAGGCAGTTAGCCCTTGCAGTGCGGGAGTAGGCTGCCACCTTGGGAATCAGTGTTACCAGAGGGGGCACACAGCCACCCACAAATGATGATTGTCCAGAGGTTACAGACAATCTCCCTGCCTGCAATTTGGCTGGGTCCTCATTGTTGCTGCCACTGCACAGTTTGTGTATCTTTTTTGGTAGCTTAGTGTACTTAGAGTACTCCTATAACCAAACTACTATCAAACCATGGTGACACTGCCCTACTCTTCTAATTGTTGATTCTAGTTGGAATGCGTAAACTATCCCTTTCAGCCTCTCCACCACCAGACTTGGCATGCCACGTGTGGATATGACCTGTGATCCCCACCATTAGACTTGACATGCAATGTGTAGATGCCATGAGATCACCATCAGACTTGACATGCAATGTGTGGATATGACCTGTGATCCCCACCATTAGACTCGACATGCAATGTGTGGATATGACCTGTGATCCCCACCATTAGACTCGACATGCAATGTGTGGATATGACCTGTGATCCCCACCATTAGACTTGACATGCAATGTGTGGATATGACATGTGATCTCCACCACCAGACTTGGCATGCTACGTGTGGATATGACCTGTGATCTCCACCATTAGACTTGACATGCAATGTGTGGATATGACATGTGATCTCCAACACCAGACATGGCATGCCACATGTGCATATGACATGTAATCTTGTCTATGTGATACTAAGTAGGGTAGGAAGGGTGAGGCACAGGACATGTGGGGGCAGAAGGTATAAATCCAGACCTGGCTATAGGACAGAGAAAAAGGGGTGGCTGTGAAAGGAACACATTTTCCCAAGCTCCAACAAGGGAGATCTGCACAGCCCTGTCTGCCAAGAACAGGAAACCTATTTTTTCTCTGATGCAGTTAAGTATCATCTACAGATCCCCTTCCTACTCCCAGCCTGCGAAGGGACAGAAAAAAACCAACATTGATAAGCAGCAGACTGATGAGCTCATATCTGTCACAATGCTCTTTCCTCCTATCAGCATGCTCTCTGTTAGCATATGGGCACTGCAGCATAGCTGACTTTCTCCTCGTGCTGCTTGTACGTCAAATCCAGTCCAACTGTCTCACTCTGTAGGAAGTAACCACAAAGCAATGTGTGGAAGATGTGTGTAAAACTGGAATATCTGCTGTCCATTGCAATCCAAAGGGACCCTATCTTTTATCACAGTCGTATAGAGAAGTTTGATTAGGTTTACATTTAATACATTCATATTGGCTTTTACTGGTACTATTCTGTAGACCAGCCTTTCTCAACCAGGGAGCCATCTGGTTTCCTCAGGGGTGCCTCAAAATGTTTACACCGGGTCATGCCTTTCCATGGTACAGGTAGACCGGCCGCCAGCAGAAATGGAGAGGAATGATTCTAAACCATGGAGGGTGGGATCCACTCAGAGATCAGAAATGGACTGGGAAGGGACCGATATAAGGAGGATGGCAAGCAAAGATGCAAACATTCTATCTGAAGTCTTCTCGGTGTATCCATAATGATGCTGCTGTATGAACAATCCATATAGTGCTGAGCAAAGTAACTTTGCAGAATGCATTTTTCATGAAGAGATTTAACCCTTACATTTCTGCTCAGTGCAGCCTCATGTTTGCAGTGATTTGAACCCTTTCTAGAAGATATACAGTAAGCACACAGGCTTTTGAAAGTCTTTTGATCAATAATACCTATAAAATACAGCTTAAGTCCTTACAAATAAAACATTTTTTTTTAAATTTTGTAGAGCGTTGTGAAGGATTGAAACCTCTGGCAGGTTTTTACTGCTCTGTGTCTTTTTTTCCCCACAGCCTGGACGGGAAGTGAGCAGTGTCTTTTCATGAGGGAGTTAAAACAATGGAAGTGACATTTTTAGTACAGATCAGCACACTTCCAGTGTCTGATGTTTCCTCTGATCACTGAACCTGGAAGTAACGAGGATTTTGTCACTTCCGAATTCAGGTTGTCATTTCTTCAGCTGCTGTGGCTGGGGAATAAGCTGGTGAAGCACGATCTGTCATTCATTAGCTTCTTTGAGGTCCATAGGTGACATTAGGGGGTCTAATAGAGCCCTGATGTCTCCATAAAACAGGACATGTCACTTCCTCTTTTCTATCACATAGGGGGCTTGTTAGACATGTGGTTTTCACTAAAGGTGACACCTGCTTATGCTTTCTTGTCACCAAATTCCCAGTTTTAATTGTCCAGGACTGTGACTGGTTTATGTGGTCGCAGGCATAAAAAATGGCAGGATCTCTGCACCTGGAAGCCACAGATGTTGCATACAGCCCACCTTTACAAACCAATGACAGGCTGTGGCAAGTACACTGGTGAATGCTGCTCCTAGTGTTTTCTTGATTGCAAGTATGGATGTAAGTCCCTGAACGCAGACTGTCTGCATCCAGAGGTGTACATCCATACCCAGTGACACGGTTGGAAGAGGGAAAATCTGTCAAGCGTTTGGTTCTTCTTAATTTACCTCTGACGTCACCTTTATTATATGGTAGTCTTTAAGTTTCTGTTATCAGTATTGATAGGGACAGCCTCAAAGTAGAACTCAAAGAGTACATAATGAAACATAAAATCATACCTGAGCTGAACAATTATAATGTTTCAAGTGTAGACTGGTGACTGGCTCTCTTCAAGGCTCCAGTCAAGGTTAGGGGTTATTGCATATGGGGCACACTTTTGTATTATACTTGATAACGGAACAAAAACTAGGGATGCACCGATACTTTTCGAGTACCAGTGCCGATACTTGGCATTTTCACGAGAACTACCAGGGTTACAGAGGTTGCAGATGGGACCTGGCTCTGGCTCTCCACCACTGTCCTGAAATCATTAGTCTGTACTGTTTTATAAAAACTGTCACATGACAATAAACAAAAATGTGTCAGTACTCGTACTTGTAAGTACTCGGCAAGTACCAGTACTCATACTCGCAAAACTGGTATCTGTGCATCCCTTTATTTATATTTATAAAAACAAAATCGTACATTAACCAGTTGACATCCGCGGTGTTAAACCCCCTTCCCATCCAGGCCATTTTTCAGTATTCAGCACTGTGGTACTTTGACTAACGCGAGCAGAAAAAAAAGGCCGTCTGCTGCCAACGGCAACCTGCCAATGCAGCGGTGCCGTCTAGGGCTGCAGCTAACGATTATTTTCATAATCGATTAGTTAGCCGATTATTAAGTTCGATTAATCGACTAATCGGATAAAAAAAAAAAAGGGTTCAGTGATGGACTACTAGTTTCTATTGAGATTGTAGTCCATCACGGGAGCAAGCTTGGCGCGGTGGAAGTAAAAAAAAGAGTGTGGTGTGCAATATAGTACATTATACAGCGGCGCAGTGCAGAATACCAGCAGCTATAGAGGAATGTAGCAATAGTACATTATACTATAATGTACTATTGCTGGGATTTGTAGTCCTCTGTAGCTGGGGTTATTCTGCATTGCACTGTATATTATGTATTATTGCTGGGATTTGTAGTCCTCTATAGCTGGTGGCATTCTGCAGTGCGCTGTATAATGATTATACGGCGAAATGCAGAATACCAGCAGCTATATAGGAATGCAACAAATGCCAGCAATAGTACAACATTATACTATAATGTGCTATTGCTGGGATTTGTAGTCCTTTATAGGTGGTGGTATTCTCTATTGCGCTGTATAATGATTATACTGCACAATGCAGATTACCACTGACCAGTTATAGAGGAACTACAAATCCCAGCAATAATACATTATACTGCGCGATGGAGAATACCAGCAGCTATAGAGGAACAACAAATCCCAGCAATAATACATTAT
>NW_017306974.1:135751-160565 GCF_000935625.1 Nanorana parkeri
TTTTTTTTTAAAACGGCACACTGCAGAACATTAGTAGCTATAGAGGAACACCAAATCCCTGCAAGAATACATTAAACAGCCTGTATAATGTATTATTGCTGGGATTTGCTGTTCCTCTATAGCTGCTAATGTTGTGCAGTGTGCCGGTGTATTATACATTGGTTTTCTGCATTGCATTGTATTGTGCATGGTGTTCTGCATTGTATACAGTGACACACTGCAGAACACCAGCAGCTATAGAGGAACAACAAATCCCAGCAATAATACATTATACAGGCTGTTTAATTATTGCTGGGATTTGTTGTTCCTCTATAGCTGCTGGTGTTCTGCAGTGTGTCACTGTATTATACAATGCAGAACACCATGCACAATACAATGCAATGCAGAAAACCAATGTATAATACACCGGCACACTGCACAACATTAGCAGCTATAGAGGAACAACAAATCCCAGCAATAATACATTATACAGGCTGTTTAATGAATTCTTGCAGGGATTTGGTGTTCCTCTATAGCTGCTAATGTTCTGCAGTGTGCCGTTTTAAAAAAAAAAAACACAACACACAGGAAACATTAAAAAGCTCCCGGCCGATCTCGACTTACCTTGAATGACGGTGTTGTCGGCGGGCAGCGGCGTTGTTCGTTCTCGGCCAGAGAGGGCCAGACGCATGTCCTCAGCGTGGCGCGGCGTCGCGTGACACCAGCGTAGGCGCGAGCGGCTTAACTGACGTGGGCGTGGCGTAAGCGGCGGGCGTAAGCAGCGTGCGTGAGCGGCGTGCAGCGGCGAGCGGGAAATTTGAATTTTAGCCGACGAATCGACGATGGAAAACGTTGGCAACGTTTTCCATCGTCGATTTTAATCGACTTAATCGAATAATTGTTGCAGCTCTAGTGCCGTCCGTCCGTTTTTTTGCAACGGGCGGACGTCAAGTGGTTAAAACAGAGATGTACAAATCCCAGGAACTCTGCGTGCGCCTTACAAATGACAGCTGCCTCCTAATTTTTGAATTTTTCTCTAGTCTAGTCTTGGAGCTCAAAAGTATCGGTTCATGTACTCGTACTTGTACCGAGTACTGTACTTGGTATCTGTGCAACCCTAACAAAAACCCTTGTGCTGAAAACACCCAAAGAAAATGATTCGCCCAATCCTTGATTCTACATGTCTGCTAGACTGGTCCCCACAGTCTCTTCTCCCCCAGGCTCTGGCAGTCTAAGGACCCATGATGTAATCATATCTAATGCAGCTGCATTAGATATGAAGACACCAAGGGACATTCCATAGCTGGAGCATAGGGGGGGAGAGAGGTGAGCGCTCACCGCCGCAGGACTGAGGATTGGGTGAGTATATTTTCTTTATTTTAGCCCCTTGACTAAAATGAGCACTTTGTACATATATTGGAGTTCTTTAGGTCCTCAAACATCACTAATGTTAAATGGTCAGGGCTTGGAAAATCCACTCGTCCTCTCATCTCTGACAAAAGGACACTGGATGTAATGAAACGGCCGGCCGGGAGCGTCTTTGAATGGCGGTTTACATTCAAGCAATCGGGCGTCAGCTGTCACTGCCAGTGCCGGTCCCGAGGTCCACTGTGCCCGGGGCTCTGTGACAGGAGATCAAAGGGAGAACAGTACACGAATTCCCTCTGATCTCCTCTCCGGTCCCCGAATGCAGGAAGTGATGTATATTTACCCGACGTGACCCCATATTTTATATTTTACCAAAAATATGGGTGAGAATAAATGTCTTATAACATAACGTAGGGAAAACATTTTTTTGTTCTCTCGAAATTTACGGTACTTTCTTCATTATATAGTAAAAAATACCCCCCCCCCCCACAGTGGTGATTAAATACCACCAAAAGAAAGCTCTATCTGTCCCTAAAAAATGTTAACATGGTGAAATGTTTGACTGACTGGTGAGACACCCTAAAAATTTTCAAGCCCTGTAAATGGTGATGGTATTTGTATGTCTGATCTTAAAAGCGAACACAAGCGAGCATTAGGTGGCAAATGCTCCATGAAGTGCTTTTCATGAAAGTGTATCTCTAGCCTCCGGATATCCCACGCATCACCTCCTTCTAGAGTTGCTTAGTTCAGCTATAAATGTCCTGAAGTAGTGAGAAGATAGAAACACAATGTGACAAAAATATTGGCATTTTGTAAATATTGAGGCTTTGTGCTGCTCCCCCTTACCCTGCTGTCCTAGACACACTGAACCCACCCAGAAAAGAAGTATCCAACAGGTCCCTAACTCTCACTGCATATAATATATAGCAGTACATACCATGTCACGCAGCTCCAAGTCCAGACTTTGGATCTGTTTGGTAAGGTAACTCTTCAGAGCCGTCTGGAACCTTGTCATCAATGGCTGTGAAAAGGTAAAAGGTTTGTCAGTTTCTAATTCCATGCATTACGTGTTCAGTGATTCACAAGGACCTGCTAAAAGGCTAACATTGGAAACTACTCTTTGGGTGGAGTAATCCTTTCATTTACTTGTAGCTGTAATATCGGGGTGTTAGAAAACCAAGTACATTTGTCAAATATCAGAAATACATTTTCACTTTTACAGTTTCAGCTTCCAAATATAAAATATTTGTATATAATACTGGGCTTTATACAGTCCGAGAAAAGTGAAGATGCTACAACAATAAAAATAGGACTATAGCATTAACTGTTTGGCTGCTGGTTAGTATAATAAGTGCAACTTGTACAACTGAACTATAGATTTGTTTGGTTGCTGAAGGTTTTATCTTTAGTCCAAATTTCCCACATGAGTCCATCTGTCCTCTTTACCAACGTTGGCCATATATTGTGTGTCACAATCTGATTTTACAGCATCCTTTACATTTACCAATAATGATTTTGTGTGAGGTGATACCGAAATAATCCATTCCATCTATTGGCAATTAGCTAGGCCTCCATGCTACACAGTAACATGGAGGCTTGTGTATACAGGCGTACGTAACATATAGGCATGTGTATACAGGCGTACGTAACATATAGGCATGTGTATACAGGCGTACGTAACATATAGGCATGTGTATACAGGCGTACGTAACATATAGGCATGTGTATACAGGCAATTGTTGGTGTCAGCACAGCTTTTCTCATAATACCAATTAATAGGATTGCAAAGGTAGCTTGATGCAGCATAGAAGGAGGTCAAAAGCAGATCAAGAAGCAGCTCAGAAGGAACTCGGAAGAATCTCAGACTGATTTCAAATGCAAAAACTGCAAAACCCGGCACACGATGCTCTGCCAAAAAAAAATAGGAGGGTTATTCACCATTGAGCCGAAGGATATAGCCTTAGCTTCTGTTAATAAGTCAGCTTACTTCAGCCGCCGGAGACCTTTGGTTAAGTCGAACCGAAGGGCTGCTATATGGGCTATTCACAATAGACATGCAATGACAGGCTACTGTCCTCAGATCATTTGAGGACAGTAGCTTGTCATTGTATGACAACAAATGGGCGGAGCCGGTCGTGACGTCACGGCCGACTCAGCCCATTTGTTTTCATTTGGTCAGGACTTGCAATAGCGATTTGACAGATGCTGGCTGAATGTCAACAGATAGGCAGAGCCAGCGGTGATGTCACTGCTCTTACCGCCTATCTGTTTACATGCAGGCAGCATCTCTAGAATGTCATTCTACGTCGCTAGTTCATCGCGTGCGGCCTGGTCGGCAGGGTCGTTTAAAAAAAAAATGTGATGAGTCAGCAGCGTCGTGGACATCGCTGGACGACGTGATTGACTCGGGATTACTTAGTTGGATCAGTTTTTGGAATTGTTTTGGACTTTTTTTTTTTTATTAAAGGAATAGTCTAAAACTTTTTTTTTTTCAATAAATTTTTTTTTCTAAAAATCTGGACTTTATTTAATTTTTTTAACCCTTTAATGAATGAGTAGGGGTACATGTACCTCTTACTCATTCAAAAGGGGGGGCAGCATCTGGGTTCCCCCACAGATGCTGCCCCCCCACCCCCCTTGTGAATGAGTAAAAAAGGGGGTACCCCGATGCAAAAAAAAACCCCTGTCCGCAGACCCCGACAACCACCAGTTCAGGGTTGAGGTGGAAGAGGCCCTTGTCCCCATCGGTATGGGGACAAGGTGCTTTTCCAGGGGAACCCCTGGAAAAGTACCCTACCAATGTCGAGGGCATGTGGCCTGGCGCAGGGAGGGGGGCTGCTTTCGTGTCCCCCCCCCCTTTCCTGCCATGCCAGGCCTGTGCTCAAATTAAGGGTCCGGTTGGGAATTTTAGGGGGAACCCTATGTACCTAAAGGGCCTGGTGTGACTTTTGGGGGGAATCCCATGCACTTTTTTGTTTAATTTTTAACTTGAGGTCCCTCCTAACTTTTCTACCAGACCTAAAGGGTTTGGTATGATTTGGGAAGGGGACCACATGCTGTTTTTCTTTTCTTTATTTTTGTTTACATTTTTCTTTAATTCTATTTGCTACCTCGATACCTTCTGCAACATTCAGCTATTCACTCACTGCTGTTTGGCCCCTAGGAGAACAGGGTAGAACGGCAGTGAGTGAACTGCTGGGTGTTGGATCGGCTGAATCAAACGGGTTCGTCATTTCAGCTCAGCTAAACTGTCCGGCTGAACCAAAGTGAAGGGAGCTGAAGGCAGCCGATGTACAACTGTTTTCAGCCATGCAGGGCTGAAGTGAATAGACGAACGGTGTTCGGCTGACTTCACTGTGGTTCAGTTATTCACTTGGTTGCATTCCACATGCATCTATACTTAAAACAGCCACTGACGCATTTTTGCCTCACTGAGCCTTCGTCACAGCTCATGACTAAGGCCGCGTAAGGCAGAAACGCGTCACTGGATATTTTATGTACAGATGCATGTGGAATAAAATGTTCTATTTTTTGAAGGAGCATCGTGTGCCGGGTTTTGCAGTTTTTTGAGACAATTACTCTAGCAGAGAGTTATCTGTGCACTGCATGTGTAATACAAGACAGGGGTGAGCTGTACATTTTGTGTTTTTAGTCTGCATGATTTTAATTGCAATCTGAATGCACCTAAATGTAGACTGCACCTACAAAACTTTACCTACGAAAGCCGTAAGGAAGATCGTACAATAAAGCTTGCCATCACGGCTTGACAAACACAGCGCTGATTTGCCATCCGGGTCTAACCATATGGCCCTCAGCATCCTATCTTTTGCCTGGGCAAAGACACACTGGGTTGTGTCACTAAATGTACAATACTCTTCTGTCCATACCTACATATTGTAAATCAGAAGTAGGCAAACTCTGTCCCTCCAGCTGTAGTGAAACTACAAATCCCATCATGCCTGTGCCTCTGGAAGTCATGCCTGTGGCTGTCAGAGTCTTGCAATTTGTAAAAGGATTGTAGCTGCACCACAGCAAGAAGGCCGCAGTTTGTCTACCCCTGCTGTATATGATTCAGAATCAAAAATACAATTGCATGCCCAAACATTTCTTGTTCCATGGCTATGTACTGTCCAGCTCCATGCAACTGGGTGAATCCAGATGGGCTTGCTTTTCTCTGCTGGTTTATACTGTAGAATTCCGTGCTACCACTGCTCTGTGGTGTTGATGTTGATTTTCCCTCACATGCAATCTGGTTTCAGCTTCAAATGAGAAAACTAAACTGAATATTTGTGAGGCTCAACACACGGCTCTAGTTTTTATTTGTTCCAGCTTCCATTACCATGTTGTGCAATATCCATCATAAACATTAGTGCTCACAAGTAAATTTCTATTTAGCTTGGCTCATATTCAGATGTTCTGATAACATTTAAGGTTCCAGGATCTTACAAGCATCATGTTTTCTGAACAGGCACAGCCACATAAAAGCCAAAGATAAAGGAAAAAAAATATATAAAACTTGTAAGTGAAAAGTTTGCAGCTTCCCTTGCTGTAATCTGACTTCGTCAAAGCTCGTTTATAAAAAAGACTTATGCCTATAACATTCAATGAAATCTATAAATAGTGTCCCTATGGCTCAGGCATTCTCCTGATGCCCATATTTACATGCCCTGTATCTGTGAATCCTTTATTTAACCCCTTAGTGACTTCAGAAAATGTTTCCGCTTCTGTGGACCAATTTTGCAATTTTTGCTATGTGTTTGTTTAACCATAATTTCTATCTTCCTTATTCATTGCACCTACACATATGATATACCGTTTTTAAAAGGACAAAATTAGTTTTAATTTGATGTGACATATGCATATATAAAATCTTATTTTTTTTTATAAACAATACAAAATTATTTTTTTTAAAACACACACATTCACAGTTTTGGCAATAATAATGTGTACATAATTAGTGTAGCTAACAGAAAAGCAATTCATAATAAATTATTTTATTTGTTCTAATTTATAGTGTATAATATATGTCTGGGATTTCAGTTTATTTTGGGAGTTATAGGTCAAAAAGTGAAATACAATTTTAGTATGGAATAATTTTAGAATGTGGTATGTTTTTCTCCTATCTTTAATAGCCTCCTTGGCACTATATTTTCTTATGATGTTTTTATTAAACATTTAACAAAAAAACTTTTGTCCTTTTTTAAAAAATTTTAAAAACTTTATTTTAAAAAAATTGTATTATTTTTTAAACTAGGGGGCACTAAGGGTTTTTTTTATTTACAAGGCCTTTGATACTTAGTATCTCTGAATAGAATACAGTATTCTCCTCAGAGATACTCTGTATCACTTTTGCAACACACAGCTGGCTAGCAGATTCACAACACAGTGAGCGGCTGTCGGCTCTGTGACTGTCACGGCTCTGCGATCACATAGATCAGTTCTCGCTGTGATTACAGGACAGTGACCACCTAATCTGCTGTTGGGGGTCTGCCTCGGACCCCGAGGGACTCGGCAACAGCAGTAACTCAATGAGTGCTGGTCCCTTCACAGACCAGCGCTCATGGTACCGCATGACGGGATTATCCTGTCACTGGTCGTTAACAAACTGAACAATTGTGACGGGATGTAACACCTTCCTGACCATCATCTAGTTGGACACATACTTTATATCTGCAGCAGTTTGTCGGCTCTAGTTGTGGAAGTTGTCTGAGATTCTTACATGATTTGGGTCTAAAACCACCAATTCTTCATCTTCATCATCCCCTTTCTCTTCATCAGCAGACTTCTCTTCCTCTTCGGGGTCATGCGGTTCTTGTTCCTTTTCATCATCATCACTGTCATCTAAGTCTTTGCTGAACTGACGCAGAGAGGCAAATGGGGAGGAAGTCACCACTCCTGTGTCACCTTAAAAAACAAAAACAAAGAAAAACTATAAAAACAAGGTACTGACAAAGCACATAGTAAGGGTAAGAAGACAGATATCCAACACAATGGGCCTTGTTGAAGTACTATCAGTGCTGCCATATAGCAACCAATCAAATCAGCTCTGGAAAATGACTTGTTGAATAAAAGTCTGATTCTGTGGAGCAATACAGAACATTTTTTATGTAACACCAATTAATAAATGAGGTCAAACGGATGACCAACAGGCTCTGTGCAAATGACTAGAAAAGTAGAGTTAGGACAAATCTAAAATATCACTTACAAGAGGAAGCCATAATGTATGACTGTGTTATTTGTGCACACCCATTGGAATACCTGGCTCTGATATGTTCTCCATGCCTTGGGACACATCCGACCTCTGTTCGCTGGGGGTGTAAATGGAAGATGCCATGGCCTGAGTGCTTGTTACAAGTGTAGTCTCATCTGTGGTCTCCCCAGTTGTAGAAGGGTTGTCTTGCAAAGTCTGTTAAAATTGCAATTCATATATCAAAGTGCAGAACTGAAATACATGTGTTACATATAATATATCAAAGTGCAGCATTAAATACATGTGTTACATATAATCTATCAAAGCGCAACATTAAATACATGTGTTATAATATATCCAACTGTGCAGCATTGACATACATGTGTTAAATATAAAATATCCATTATAATGTATCTAAATATACATTCTATACATTAAAGTGACACTCAGAAGTTAAATCTTAAAAATGAATTCAAGTACCTTAACTATTAACAAAAATGTGTCTTATTTGTGTATCACTCGGCTGTAGATCCTCAAATCATCTCTGAATTGGTGCTGACACTGTCCTTCCTTCTGGAGGGTGGCTACTTTTGTTCCCCATGGTCCCTGTGTGTGTCGTAAAGTAGTCACCTCTCCAAGCTCGCTCCTGTGATCTCATGTTTATTTTACTAATTTGCATTGAGCTTGGAGTTAATCACAAGAGTGAGCTTGGAGCTGTGAATACTTTACAACACACACAGGGACCATGGGGAACAAAAGTAGCCACCCTTCAGAAGGAAGGACAGTGTCAGAACATTGTCAGAGATGATTTGAGGATCTACAGCCGAGTGATACACAAATAAGATACATTTTTGTTAATAGTTAAGGTACTTGAAGATTTAACTCCTGAGTTTGGTGTCAATTTGAGCAGATTAAATATAAGGAGAAATAAATTACCTGCCCAGTCATACACTGGCAGTATACACTGGATATCCCTATGCTCCTCGGCTCCATCTAGTTATGACAATGCTGTGTGAACGGCATTTAGCCAGCATAGAGCTGGGCGGATGATTTATAAATCATCCTCTAGATCAGTGGTTCTCAACCTGTGTAACCTCAGGACCCATATTTGTCCTTGGCTATTAAGTCGTGACCCAAGTCGCACTGCAATGGAACGCACTGCATTGCGGTACCGTGCATTCCGGTGCAGGTGATCGAACTGTGGGTGGGAGGTGTGTTTGGGGTGCCATTACGAGAATTGGAGTGGATCCTCAGCCTGGGGTCCAGTGCTGGGCTGCTGTGCTGTGACTCCCTTTGCGCACCCTGTAGAGGTGACGGGAGCCAGAATGTGAGGTCACCCCGGTCCAGGCACCTCTGGCACGTGAAGGAGCTGTAAGCAATGCACGTATGGATGGAGGTCCCTCGTGGCCATAGCTCCAGCCAACCCCACCTCAAGCTGGCACTCGGTGCCAGGAAGCACATTCTGAATGGCTGTGCTGCATGAGAACTGACAATGCTGCGCTAGGAGGAGGCTGAGAGACTCTCACCTAGAAAAGTAGAAGGCACACGGCGACCCACTGAACACGGGGTCGCGACCCACTTTTGGGTCACGACCCACCAGTTGAGAACCAAGGCTCTAGATCAGTGGTTCTCAACCTGTGTAAGCTCAGGACCCACATTTATCCTTGGTCATTAAGTCGCGACCCAAGTCGCACTGCAATGGAAGGCACGGCATGATCACGGCATGATCACTGCATGATCCGGTGAGGGGCTTACAAACTGTGGGTGGGAGGTGCGTTTAGGGTACCATTCAAAAATGAATGGCAACGCAACACACCGGCCACACCAGAATGCATGGTAGGTGCGATTGTGTGGTACAGTTTAAAGCACTGTAGTAGTGTGAACGGGCCCTCAAAAACACTGACATACATACACAGACACATTCTCACTTTTTTTTTTTAGGTCCACCCAGCCTCCCTACCTTACGAGAACTGGAATGGATCCTCAGCCTGGGGTCCAGTGTGGGCTGTTGTGCTGTGACAGAGCTCCATCCATATGTGCATTGCTAATACAGATCCCTTGCACGCCCTGTATAGGTGCCGGGATCCAGAATGTGATGTCACTCCGGTCCAGGCATCCCTACAGGACACGTGAGGGAGCTGTAAGCAATGCACGTATGGATGGAGCTCCCTCGCTATCATAGCCCCATCCCATCCCTCAAGCTGACACTCGGTGCCGGGAAGCATATTTTGATTGTCTGGTTGGCACAAGAACTGACAGGGCTGCGCTAGGGGGAGGCAGAGGAGCCTCTCACCTAAAAAAGTGGAAAGCGTGAGACGACCCACTTTAGGGTCACCGCCCACCAGTTGAGAACCAAGGCTCTAGATGATGGGAGCTCCAAAGTCTTAAAGTTGACACTAAAGCAGGAAGTGAAGACATGTTTTCCTGTGAGGAAACTTGCTCTGGGGACAACTAGTGAATTCCCCCACGTTGGAGAGCTTTCCAGTTACTTTCCGATGTGTCTACAGGACAGGAAATGAGGGGAAATCCCCCAATGGAACATGAACAGCAAAAGAAAAACTCTGTTTCTGCTACTCTGCCCAGAAGTAAAACAAAAGGTTTGGGCTAGAGACAGACTATGAGTGAGTATGAAAGTCTACTAATCTCATATGAAGAGTGCCAAAGAAGTTGTAAGGGATCTCTCTTTTCATATTTGGATCACTGCACCACCAGGATCCACTGTGATATTCCTCTGAGGGCACTATAGATGGTAGGGATCATCATGACCAATATTACCACAAATGTGGCTTTTTCTTACCTCATTAAGATGTTAAGCGCGTGATTGGCTAAACCAGGCAATCTTAGCTCTCCAGCTGTAGTGAAACAACAAGTCTCATGGGGCATTGCAAGACTCTTGATAGCCACAGGCATGACTCCAAGCGGCAGAGGCGCAGGGCTGTCCCTTTAATGAGCTGTTGCCTCAGGCCACATCTCTTTAGGTCACCTGGAGGGGGGGCACCTGGGGGGGGGGCACCCCCTTTCTGGCCAGAGCGTCCCAGGTTGCTAAGAGCTGGGCGAGGAGATGGGGGGCATTTTGCCGCTGTGGGGAGTGCGTGGAAACAGAGCAGTGGGAGGTGCGTAGAGGAGACAGCGCCGCCAGACATGAGAGTGATCATGCCTTCTGCAGGCTCTGCATCTCCCCGCCCAGCTCTTAGCAACTGGCGTCCCATCCAGCTCCTGGCAATCAGATGCAGAGCCTGCAGAGGGTGGCATCACTCTCGTGTCCGGTGGCGCTGTCTCCTCTATGCATATACCGCTGCTCTGTTTGCATCCACTCCCCCACAGCGGCAAAAAGGCTAGCGGCAACACTGCAGAGGCATGATGGGATCTGTAGTTTCAACACAGCTGGAGTGCCAAGGTTGCCTACCCCTGGGCCAAACTGTAAGGCCTCATTCACACTGTGCTATATTTTAATGGATATACAAACATAATGAATGAATATGCGCAGCATTAAACGTTAAAAACAATAGGTAAAAATATCCTGAATATGTGATAAAACAAATAAATACCTAACTGCAAAAAGAAGAGAAGTGCAAAGTGCAATCCAAGAACATTGTGAATTACCAGTTGGTAGCTCATAGCAAATAGATTTTTTGCTATTGGATACAACAGATGTGGTTGAGGCCAAAACGTATCTGTGGTGGATGAGAAATTATCATTGCCAATACCACAAACTGAAAGCTCACTTTGGTCTGCAATGTACTGATTGCACGTTGTGTGAAGTGGAAACAAACTGGTTGCTATTGGTTACCATTGATCAAAAATTGATTTGGATTTCACTCCTAATGAAACAGTCACGTTGTTTTTGGATTGCACTGATTGCATTTTGCACTTTAAACAAAGTTGTTAAAAATCTGATTGCTTTCGGTTACCACGTACTGATAGTTCACAATGTACTTTGATGGCACTTTGCATGTTGGTTCTTTTTGTACTTTATACACGGATACATCACCTATTATTTGAACATCATTGTTTTTAATATCACTTATATGAATTATTGCTGATTTTTACACATATTAATTATTTGCTAATTTTAGAGCCGTGCGAATTTGCTTCTTCACGTGATCAGACATTTGAAGTGGACACGGGGTTTTTTGATGCGTTAGTAACTCAAGCCCTAAGGGCCCATTCACGCTATATGGGGTGACTGGCATTTTCCAGCAACAGAATGACTCCATTCACTGCTTGGACCCATAAAAGACTAATGTTCACAACACAGCGCAGATCTGAAGTTTGCTGATTAAAAATGCAGACATGCACTGCTGAATGGAGTAAACAGTTTGTACACTCCAAATAAAAAAAAATAAAAAAAAGTCCTCATGCATTGTGATAGACACATTAAACACTACTAATAAAGTAAAAAAAAAAGAAAAAAAATTTAAACAGTGGCAGCTTTGGCGATGTGCGAATGTTTTAGTGTTAGAGTCATGTGAAGGAAAAAAGCAGAAAGAGGCCAGAAATAGCAATCCTCTTGCATACAATGATAGCCGCTAGATCTGTCAGTATGTGGCACCAAGTGACAATCTCAACTGGTGCCATTGCTGATAGCAACCAATCAGCTTCTACCTTCATTATTTTTTGTCTACGCAGCTTAGAAAATGAAAATGTAAAGACCAATCGGCCGAGTTCCAGCTGAGACAAAGTTTATGAATTCCCTTCAATGCAGACTTTAATTTAGATGTTGCAGTTGTGTATGTTGAGGGTTTCCACCTTAGGAAATGTAACATCAGTTGAAGTTCTGTTTACTCATTTCCATAGTGAGTCTGCTTTCTCTTACCTCATCACTAGACACTTGAAAGGTCTCCTCTGTATCACCGTGTTCCATTTTAGACCTAGAGCAACAAAGAAATTCCATGTTACACTACAGATAACTATTGTGACACATGTTGTGTATAATATATGGAATACGAGCATTCAGGATGCAGATTCCTTTTTCTTATTTCACATGCCTTTATTCAGATTGTTCTCATCATTATACCAGGGGTAGGCAAACTCTAGCCCTCCAGCTGGGGTGAAACTACAAATCCTATCATGCATCTGTCTCTGGGAGTCATGCCTGTGGATGCGAAAATCTTGCAATGCCTTGTGGGATTTGTAGTTCCACAACAGCTGGAGGAGTTTGCCCACCCCTGAGGTGTGTTCAGTTGCTCAGAGTGATGAGTTAACAAACTGCCACTGAACGCTGTGCTGCAAGTCAGCGCTCAGGACTGATAACTTAGCAATTGCAACAGAAGTGAATGTGAATGCAGAGCGCTGAGTGTGATGGAGAAGCACCAGCGGCCATTTTAACTGAGGGCACACTTGGCAGTGCTGGAGAAAGATGCCTGAACTCCGATTGAAGAAATCAATTCAGTATTTTGCTTGACGTTCCATGAAATGGCTGGCAATTACACATTTTTAACCACTTCATGTCCGGAGCAATTTCTTACTATTTGCACACACATGATAAAATCAGAATTTTTGGCTAGAAAACAGCTTCAAACCCCCAAACAATGATATTTTTTTTAAAGCCAATACCCTTTTGAATAAAAACATGCTAGTTACAATTTGTTATGTCAAATGTTTAACAAACCGATATTTTTAGTATAAAATACACTAAAATTAAATTTAGTGCCCAGAAACAGAATACCCATTTTTTAAAATAAAATGTAAAAGATTGGATAACGTCAGGTAAATAGATACCAAACATGTCAAGCCTTAAAATTGCGTGCGTCCGTGAAACCACAAAAAACGACAATACCCAAAATGTCACACAGACAACATTTTCAAAGCTTTTAGTGCTCATAAGTTTAGTGCTAATAGTGATGAATGGCTCTAGAATTATTGCTCTCACTCCGACGTTCGTGGAGATATGCAACATGCGTGGCGCAATTTACGTTTTTGCTTGTAGACGGACCCTATGTGCATGTCGGTGACTTTAAAAATTTTCTTCTGCTTTTTCAATTTTTTTTTATATGTTACTTTTATTTTTTTGTTTGTTTATTTTTACACTTAACTGTATTGTTATCACAAAGGGGGCTAACAAGATGGGGAATGTGCACAGTGACACTGGAAGTGTTGTAATACTTCTGGGTCCAGTGATCAAAGGTGAGATCAGCGGCTAGAAGCCTGCTGATCTCCCTGCACTCAATGCAGCAGCAGCCGTGTTCTTGGTATAACCGCTTTAAGGAGGCGGTCGTATATATTTATAAAGGGTGGGAGACTTAAAAAAATGTTTGGAGTATTTTTATATTTATAATTTATTTATCTTCATTTTTTAGGGCCCCTATGTGATGGAACTTTAAAGATGACAGGTTCTCTTTAAGGAGACATTGGGATCTACAAGCCCCTAATGTCACCTCTGCACTTCAATGAAAAGATACCAAGACAATGAAAAGTATACAAAAAAAAATTCAGTTAATTTTACTGATGTTTTTTCTAGAGGATGGGTTAAACGTTTTGAGAATATAAGAATTTTGATGGTTAAAGTGGAACTAAAGGAAACATCTAAAATCCCATATATGACGCAGTATGTCACCAACATACACACACCAGCACAGTAGTTTTTCTTTTTCTGAGTCCCTCCTTTAATATAGTTTTATTGATCCTGCCAGTAGATCCTTTATTTTTCCACTTCCTTTTCCAAGGTGACAACATTGAAATCGTGGAGAAGTGATTTCACCATGTAGACAAGGTAGTCTTGGTTAGGCATTTAGTTTTAAGTAGACTTTAAGTAAAACATAAAGTGATATTAAAGTCATCCCAATGTATCCCTACGGTATTTCTGGGCTCTGTTCACACCAGCACAGTCCTTTCTGGCCCAGACAAAAAATTACTACTTGTCTCATTTTCTCTGGTCTGGATAGCACTGGAACGAATGGAAATGCATACAAAAATGCATACAAACGCACTGGACTGTACCTGTAAGCAGCAAAATGCAATGCACCGCATTGCAGATCTGGTCTGGAAAATGTTGTGAACCTGGCCTAAGGGCTTGTTCACACCATAAACAATGCACCACCGCTACCCCTCCCACCCCTGAACGCAGGAAACCGGTCAGGATGGGATACAGTGCGTTCCAGCAGCTAACAGCTCTGGAACGCACTGCCAGTACAGGTGTACTATTCATAGCCCATACTGAAATTACAAGCACTCATTGGTCACCGCGGTCCCACGTCAGGACATGTCCCACTGTACTGACGTGGGACCGCGCTGACCAATGAGTGCTCGCAATTTCCAAGCAAAATTCACAATCCATAGCGCAGGGCTGCTCTATGAGTCAGTACAGGATATGGAGAGTACACCTGTACTGGCGGAGGGGAAGGAGAGGTCGCCCATGCCAAAAAGTAACTGTAGCAGGGAGAGGGGGGATAGAGGGGGCCAGATTTGAGCATGTAATTTCATTTTCCCAAATTCACTTGGGAAAGTGAACTTACCCTTTAACAACAGATCTTAGCACCTCTATTATAAATGCAATATGAATTACACTAAGAACACATCGAACTGACAATTTTCCTCTATCTGGGTATAAAACACCAGCTGATGATATAAAATAAAATGAAATAGTACAGAGAATAAGGAATACAGCACTCACCTTCTCTTAGCAGAGATCTTGTTGCTAGGAAACAGTATCAACTTCCGGGATGCAGCCAGCGATTGTGGACTGTACCAAGATTAGGTAGGCGGGGTTGATAGAATGAAAGCTGAGAAGCTGCTGCTGTGTGATTTGTGACTCAGAGCAGGTTTATTGTACAGAAGCATTGTCCGTGCGGAGGTGAACAGCCGGCAATGTTCCTAGAACAGAGGTGTGGGATGAAGGGCACCCCTGGCTGCGGTGGTCGTGTCCCCAGGGGCTTATTGAAATGACATTAGTAGAAGGTTGTTGGCTGGGATAAGGCGCGGTGCGCCGTGCTGGGTAGGGCTCCTGAGGGGGTAATAAAGACATGCAGGCAGTATGTGTGTTACATTGTGTCCGGGTACCAGCAGTGTGTTACATTGTGTCCGAATGCGAGCATTGCGTCTGTTATATTGTGTCCGGGTACCAGCAGTGTGTGTCACATTGTACAAAGGTACGGGCTGTTTGTGTTACATTGTGTGTGTATCACATTGGGTCCGGTGTCTCGCTGTCAGTAGTAGGTGGAGATGGTCGTGTCCTTGCTCTCTCTGTATGGTACGTGGATCTCCCTCCAGTGTGGCAGGGAAGGAGTAGCCCGGATCCGCCCCGCCCGCTCACTTTACGTTGCTCGTGGTTCAGGCCGGACGGGGCAGTGAGCTGCGTGTCCCGGTGGCAGAGCGTCGTGTCTGGAGAGGCGGCCGGGCAGGTAGGACAAAGCACATGGACAGCGCAGGCTGCGGGAGGAGAGGGTGACATGTCCTTGTTTCCTGGGTGACACCTTCACATTCCCTAGGACCTATAGGGAGATTGTAGAGAGGCTGATCATCATATATCAGATCCGATCCATCTTTATGTATCATGCATACTGACAGCTGTTATTATTTTGACATTGTTTATAAGAATCATCAGGGATGTGATCAGAGGTGTAAAGTTTAAAAAAGCACAAATACCATGATGACTGTGATCAGACCTTTAGAAGATAGTATTTATCTTATTATTCTGAGCCTTCCACCGCAGTACTTCTTTCTGCCAGTAGATGTCCTCAGTCTGAGGTGCAGTATCACTCAACCCACTTCCGCTGAGGCCAGGTCATCCTGACCGCTCCCAGCCTGTGATTGGACAGTGCAAGGAGAAGCAGCATAGTGATGAGAACATCTCTCTGCCACTCTGCTATCTCCTCCTATCGGCACCTTTGTACAGACCTGGAGCAGGAAGGACAGTCTGCAGGAGCCTGGGAGTTTTTTTTAATACAGGTAAATACCTGAATTTGACCTGTTATCATTTGCAATGCTTCTTGTCTACACAACTGATTGACTTCTTATTCTGCTTCTTCCTCAATGTGTGCCCTGCTGTACATACAGGGACGGCAATAGGCTGATACCAGGTCAAACTTAGGTACTTATACTGCCTATATATAAAAAAAATGCCCAGTCTCCTGCAGACAGTTCTTCCTGTCCCAGGTTTGTACAGAAGTACAGACTTTCGGTTATAGGGCTGGAACAAGTTATCAGTGGGCTACAAGTGTGGTGATATGGTTCACTAAGATGCACAAATTCCTCTGCCGTGGGCAGATGGGACTCATAGTCTTTGCATTTAATGATCCTGTAAATGGAGCTTTGAATGACATGGCTGGATAAGCCAATCCATCCACAACCGCGTAAAAGATAGACAAGATGCTGCAGGGAGAAGAACCCCAAGATACAGGAAAGGGGTGGGGGGCTGTGGACAGTGATCAGGTTTCATCCTATACACTAAATATGGGTATACCATTAAAACTGGTCAGCAAGGTGAAATTAGCCATTCATGATTACAGAGCTGAAGAAGTCTTTTATATATCACTGGAGTTCAGCTTTAATTATATTATGATTATTATACAGGGTCTATATAGTGCCAACGGATTGTGTAACACTTTACAAAAAGAGGAAAGACAGTACAATAACAAAACTATCCCAGCACAGGAGGACCCTGCTCCCGAGAGCTTACAGTCTAGTAGATGGCTCCATGGGCAGTTGTTGGGATATGCAGATCAGTGGGCTCATCATATACTGTTATCTTATTATAGGTGTCTTTACTTACAATCAGATCTGACTTTGTTCTATGTTTTATACCATATGTGGTCCAGTTACTCATTTCAGAACTGACACTGTGCATTTTATTTGCATTATTTTCCATAATCCAATCAGCATGGTGCTTGCAGTCTGAGACATGTGTTAATAGTTTGCATATCATGGCTGAAGGTGTGAATTGTCAAATTGCTAAGGTACATAAGTTAAAATTAAATTATATGTTGGTGACAGAGTGTAAAGGCCCCCACCTTGTGTAGAGATGATTGTTGCAGTTTAGGTTGGCCCTTTGGTACCTCCTGAAAACCAGTTGCATAGCTACACTGGGCAATGTTCCTGCCCCCATTAGAAATGAGGAAGCTATTTGGATGAGTAGTGAAACGTCTTCAATATTACAGATTCAGATCAATGTCACTAACTACTACTAGGTATATCATGACCTGGATCAAAAAGATCCTTTAGAGACATGTAGTGGTCATCATTTCTCTGACTGGTTCCTAAAGAGACACTGACACCTTGCCTGTGCAGGGCAGAGTGAAAGTCTCTGTAAAGGGAACCCCCAAACCCCTTCTACCCACTTTACCAGTTCTCCCCTTGCAGTAAGCCTTGTTGGTGACTAGTTTGAGCAGTAATGTCCATCCCTTGGTCAGTGCTCTGGTTGCTATGCCTGAGCACTCTCACAGGGGAGGAGACCACACTAGGTAGTCACCGGTTTGCAATGGAGGAGGAAGCGTCAGGGTAGCTGTAGTAAGATGAGAATCGGGTTGGGGGACCTTTGCCTAAAAACTGTCATTTTGTCCTACATGGGTAAGGTGACAGTGTCATTTTAAAGTTAACCTGTGGCATTAGTATTCAAGGTTCTAAGAGAAGCCACCTCCAGGTTCCTGATGGCACAGATTACTTCTAGAGGACCATCAGGACCACCGGGAAGCTGCCAAAGCTGTGTGGTTGCGCTCTGGTGCTCGCCCTTTTCCCAAACCTACGTATTGGCTACCAAATGTGATAAGGAGTCTCTCTGGGGGCCAATAGGAGTAGAGTGTGCATGTCAGCTTTGATCAGCAGCAGAACGGTGTCTTCACTATTGCTAGTTTACACATGATGATACAATTGTTCTATATAATGTATGTTTTAATGAAACAATCATATCCTTCAGAAACGCATTGATGAAAACAATTGTTTCTATCGAGGAGGAACAAAGTGTTCTGGTGGAAGATCCAATCATATTTAACCAGATTGATCTATTGAGTTTGAGGGAAAGATCAATCAATTGTTTACTAATACTTGTATGGCCAACGTTAGGACCTAGGGCCACTGTACCAGGCTAGGTCAAGGGTTTTCTTTAACTCTTGGCGCTAATGGCTGCCAGCTGAACAATCCACTTGCTGTTGCACACTCAAAGTTTTCAACAGTTTATCACAGTTTTTCACACAGACTTGAGGGGCTGCTCATCCAAGGCTCTGGGGTTTCCACCACGAACAAAGAAAACAAAAGGGAACAGAGCGCCACCTCCGTGTGTAAAATTGTTTATTGCAATAAATAAAATAAGGGATAAAAGTACTCACAAACACAAACGTTTTCATCAGGCTTTTAACAACAAACGAGAGGCCACACTGTCTGTTAACCCAACAAGGTATCGCCCCGACTATGTAACCTGGTAGCCTCCGGTCACATCACCGACCGCAGTCAACCAAGATTGACGTGTTTCTGGGGCAGTGCTGATGATGAAGGGGGCTTGCCCCTGAAACGCGTCAATCTTGGCTGACTGCGGTCGGTGGACGGTGATGTGACCGGAGGCTACCGTGTTACATAGTCGGGGGGGGATACCATGTTGGGTTAACAGACAGCGTTGCCTCTCGTTTGTTGTTAAAGCCTGATGAAAAAGTTTGTGAGTACTTTTATCCCTTGTTTTATTTAATGTAATAAACGATTTTACACGATTTACACACAGTGCTCTGTTCCCTTTTTGTTTTCTAGGTCAAGGGTTTCCTTTGAGGGCCTGTCAGAAAAAAGGAAACCCTCTGCAAGCATCTTTCAGTCACATGAATAAATCTTTACATTATGGTGTAACCATATCCCCTATCTCTGAGCAGTACCTATAGGACCTATGTAATCTAATGAAGCAAGGCTTTTACAAGATGACCTCTGTAAACATTTTCCAGTGACCTAATTGTATCACTGCATACTCTGCTGCCTGTCTGGAATATGTGCAAGGGTTACTCATGGAAGACAATGGTGCCAAATTCTCACTGGCAGTGGTAGCAGATTGATCATTGGTA
Organism: Nanorana parkeri; assembly: GCF_000935625.1. NCBI lineage: Eukaryota > Metazoa > Chordata > Amphibia > Anura > Dicroglossidae > Nanorana > Nanorana parkeri. The sequence continues at coordinate 155,261 of NW_017306974.1, forward strand.
CAAATTTACATGGTTGAGTCTTCACATTGGGGCTGTACAGTACACACACATTACAATTGCTTTAGTTAGGGGTCCTCTTTAGGCTCATTCAAAGAGCCTGTGTTATAGCATGCCGGCTTGTGACCATTCTATTTTCTCAAACTATTGAAATGTCTAAGTGACATGTTATTCACATCTACAGTATCTCCTGCAGCAGAGGTGCGGTACAGTGATCGGCGCTGACATTGTGTGAGCTCTGTGCGTTATGGAAGAAACTAGCATATCTACATTTTTCTGCATAGTACTTTACATCAACATTGTGGTATGACTGGGGCACATACAAAGCAATTAGATTGTATGCAATGTAGGATGACTAGTTCCGGTGCAGAACAACAGCACCACTCATATTGTGAACAGGACTTTAAAGGAAATTTGTCTTGAGAGATATGTGGAGGGTTGGATATAGGTCACCAGCACTCCAAATGTAAAGAAAGTCTTGTTTATTGCAAAAACGTCACATAGGTGAAAATTGCCAACGTTTGGGGTCACACAGGGTCTCTTCCTGGTAGCTGTGTTGTCTTGAGGAAGGGACCCTGCATGGCCCCTTTTGGCAACTTTGACCTGTGTGTTGTTTTTGCATTCAGAGTGTTGGTGACCTATCTTCACATCTCTGAGGTTTTGGATGGCGCCATCCGTGGTGGTCACTTTGAGCACCTATCCTGTTTACGTTGGTTTCAACAGTATGGAGGGCAGCAGACATCTTCAACACTAAATATGTGGAGGAGACTTTTCATTCTCTTCCATGACTGGCCATTTTGCTTCACCACTTTGAATCACTGACCTGCAAAAAGTATTCAAATGAAGTGTGACCTATTTGGTCTGAAAACTTGTTCCAGGTCAGTGATTTGAAAGTATTGAAGCTGTGAGTCTTCAGAAAACCTAGGTATGTGGCATACTTTTTTTAAACGAGTCACCAGTGGCAGTCCTGACGTTGTCTCATGACAGGTTAACTTTAAAGCCCAACTTGGGACTCCCCCAGATCAACTTTCCCCTTGTGGCCCCAAGTGGCTGTATTTTTTGAATACATATAATAACATATATACAGTATTTACCTTTTGCACGGTAGAATGATGCCGATGGCTCCCCTTTCTATTCACCATTTTTCAATTATTCAGTGTGATATTGATGTGATTACATCAGTGGCACTCTCTGCATCATTAAATTTGTTGTAACGTCCCAGCATATAATATCATGTTATAACATCAGCATTGTAATAGGAATACATACTAGAGTTGCTTTTGATAATGCTATCAAAGCTTACTTGAAAAAAATCTCTTATGTAGTGAGTGCTGCCTTCTGACTGCCTATTACTTTCAAAAGCTTCCTGGATTCCACGTGTGCTTTCTATATCTTTTCCTGCTGCTTGATGTGATGCAATCTCCATTTCTCAAGAATACATATCCCACCATGCATTGCTTCCAGCAAGCAATGATAATGTTACATTGTTCAAACGTTGAGTTGTAGTTCAGAAGGCAGGTTCTGCGAGAGTATTGACACAAGAAGCGTCTAGTCACAGGGCTGAGTGACATTGTGTTACTGCATTGAGGAAGTATATCCTTTTGGGTATCTTCAATACGTACGTTTACAAACTTCTACATGGATATGTTTATTAGGAGTGGGAGAAAACTTATGGAAATTCAATACAGAAATACACATTTATTTTTATTTTTTTGATCATAGATACTCTTTAACGAACACCCAACATGGAGAAGAGGCAAAGAGGACTACTGGCAGTTGGGACTACATGGGGGTTTAATTAAAGGAGGGGACGGTGACTAAAAGTAAACCTGTTACGAGTCTTCTTCGCCACCTCTCCAGCCGTGTGTTCCACAGTGACGCAGATATCAACACTGATGTGTTGGTGTCAACTGCTCTGTCTGCATCGGTACTCATAAGATACAGGTCGCCGCTGTGGTACTGCACCCATGATGCCCTGCACTCACAGTTTTGGATATCATTAAACTCTGAAGAGTGAGGACATCGTGTGGTGGAGGAGAGGTACTGCAGAGGATGCTCTGGACTAAAGGTGAGTATTGCAGCCTGAGTTGCTTTTTCTAAATTCTTCCTGTAGATATATAGATTAAAAAATGTAACAAGCTCCATAAACCACTTAGAATACCCATGAAAAGAATGAGAGTTGGCCAAATAGCTTCATGATGTTCTGTCTGTGTGTGTCACTGAGCTGGCCAGCTTCTTCTTAAAGGAGAACTATGAGATGAGTGATTTCCACTCACCTCATAGTTCTAGCCGACCTGTGACAATGAGACTGTCACAGGTCGGCTCAGTAGATCGGGAGGTGAGCGAACACATACCAGGTTCGCTCACCTCTCGATCCTGTCACGGCTCTCTGCCGTGACAGGGGGAGGGGCTGGATTCCCCTCTCCCCGCTCCGATCTGCCAGCGCTGACTGGCGGAACGGATGGGGGAGGGGGCGGGTACAGCTGGCTCTGCCTCTAGATAGGCAGAGCCAGCTGTCACTCACGCAGTTGGGCGGATCCCGTCATCTACGTCGGGATCCGCTCCGGCTGCGGCGTCTCAGTATACCCCGAGCTGTAGCTCGGGGTATACTGAGCTTAGGGTAACGGGAGGACGCTAGTTTGTGTCCTCCCGTTACCCTAAGGAGAACTGTGGGGAAAAACACTGACCCCATAGTTCTCCTTTAAGTGGAAAAGTCAATATTGTTTTTTGCCTACTGATAAGCCAGCAGCAGCTACTGTGGCCGCCCTCTCCATAGATGGTAGTAGTAAGTTAGCAGAGCACTCAGCCGGCCACGAGAACACTTCAAGTTCTAATGTCTGTGGCTAATGTAATTTTTTTTATTTTTATGAAAAGTTGCACTTTTTTTTGTTTTAAAGGAAAAGCAAAGTGTATTTTCAGTAAGTACACATTTTGTGATATTCTAATATTCACCCTACACATAGTCACACATTCGCGTATTGTGTTTTTATGCAAATGTATGCTTTAGTATTCATCTGTTTATCAGGGAATGAGATCAGCATCCGTGCTGAATGACTGCTGAGATAAGTTAAAGCTGAACTCCAGATAAACAGTTAAATACACAGTGGCGTAGTGGTTAGTGCTTCTGCCTTGCAGCACTGTGGGTCCCAGCTTTACATGCACATTTACATCAGTCCTCAGGGAGCTTACAATCTAAGGTCCCTATCTCACATGCATACATACAGGGCCAATTTAGACAGGAGACAATTAACCTTCCAGCATGACTTTGGAGTGTGGGAAGAAACTGGAGTACCTGGAGGAAACCCACACAAGCACAGGGAGAACATGAAAACTCCAGCTTGTGTGGGTTTCCTCCAGGTACTCTGGGCAGGGGTATCATCTCCCTCCTTTCTGAGCTTTTCTGCATAGTAGACTGCAAGAGGCTAATACCAAGTCAAACTCAGGTACATACACTGCTTGAGAAATAAAATAAATTTAAAGCTTATACACTCATTATTAATAAATACAGGGCTATGTGTCATTTAAATTTGCCTGTAGTTCAGCTTTAAGTTAGCACTATAGATGGTCAGTTTAGACCTGCCCCATAGACTCACCAGCAGGGAGCAGGTCAGCTGATCCCTCATACCTGTATGTGCCACATAGTATCAATGGCGAGGAAGGAGCAGCGATATAATGTGGTCGGAAGGGTTCTTTGTAGAGACACTGTTACTTTGTCCTGTGTATGCAAGGTGACAGTGTCTCTGAATCAAATGAATAAATTAAGTTGATAACATTCTTGATGCAATGTCTTCACTGGTATGGACCTGCTTTGAGGCTATGTTCACACCATGTCTGGAACAGATCTGTAAACGCAGTGTAGTGCATTTTTACAACGCGTTTACTGCGATTTTGCCACGTTCCGTGCTTTGTTTTTTAGCTTAAAATGGGCTTTGGGATACGTTTTTGGTCCAGGAGCTAACTATTCTGGTCTAGACAGAATCTGGATATCGTGTGAATAAGCCCTTAAAGCACAGGGAAAGACAAGACAGACGAAATAAGTAACATTTGCAAAGTTGCTTGGTGTTTCTACATATATTAGAAGTAATGTGTTTTGAAAGTATAGTTATCCTTTTAAGAGTACCTTTTTATTAAAACATACAATTGGAAGGGCGGTTTGCTGAGGGCTAAAAGTGCAGCATACAAAGTGTATTACTGTGTGGCAATGATTGGCGGATGTTGTCTTAAAGTGACAAAAAATGTTCTCACCCCCAATGCTGGTGTATGCACTTACCTTAAATGATGCCTCTTGATCCGATCATCTAATTCTTTTTACTGTAGTCCCTCCAGCACTGGTGCCGGTCTCTGATCCCGCGCTGACTGCTGCATCTTCTGTGTCCCATGGAGTCTGTGCACGCTGCTGGGCTGCCTGCATTGACTTACCTTGTGTCCCTCCTCGCCTCCCGGCTGAAAATCTGTACTGCGCATGCACCTGCCCCATTATCCTTTGCGGCCGCCAGAGAATCTTCAGATCTTCGGACGGGAGCACGCGGCAGAGACACAGGTAAGTTTAAACCTGTTTGGTATCTTTTTTTAAAAATGTTTTTGCATATATCTACTGCTTGCTAGCAGTAGATATAAGCAAACATCTGCAAGGGTCTAAATACCCTTTAAAGGCATAGTCCACCTTAAATGAATAAATGAGCCCACATTGATTCAAAGAAAAAAAAAAAAAATGTTCACAAAGATGGAGTGTGCCTTGATTCATTATAACACTCCTTTTCACATATGCAGTATTTGCTAATGACAGGATTGTAAAGGATGAATTAAAACTGAGTTCTTTATGAGCTGAATAAACGACTTGTTCTCTATGAAAACTCTAAGGACTATACCATGCTATCATCACAAATAATCCTCAGCATTCGGCTTCCTGTGATAAATGAGCTGAACACTTTTTACTGTTTTGCATTCTTCCAACATTGACTTCCTCTGCAACTCTCCGCATTCATTCACATAGGAGCGTTGTTGATTGTTGTCATTTTTCAAGCTTTTTTAGCCATTGGTTAACTGGTAGCCAAAAATAGGAGATGGTGGTTAGGTGCAAAATTGAGCGGAAAAACGTGTTACGCACGTTCTTTAGACACTCCCATTGTGGTCTATTGGGATCAAAAACATGTGATCACAAAGAAGCTAATGTACCGTGACAGCACATCGATCTGATGTGAACGGGCACAACTAGGGCTGCCCATTAATAAGGCAGCCTGAATCTGTTGCCTTGTGCAGAATCTCTTTGGGTCACATGGAGTGGGGGGGGGGGGGGGGGGGGTCTTGT
>NW_017306974.1:160584-169360 GCF_000935625.1 Nanorana parkeri
TATGGCCACTCTGCTGCACAATGTTTGCAGTTTGCCTGCCAACCCCTTTCCAGCCAGAGATGTGTAATGGCATACGCATCTCCCTATCCAGTTCTTAACAACCTCTTAACACCATCACACTCACCATCAACAAAGTCCTCTTTCACACTCGCTTTAAGATCACTTCTCACACAAACCCCACCACCTTTTCGTTTTACCCTGTCTCTTCGAAAGAGAGTATAACCAGGAATATTAACAGCCCAATCATGTAAAGAACCAAGACAAGATTCAGCAATACCAATTATGTCATAATTCTCCTCATGCACCAAAGCCTCCAATTCTCCCATTTTGCTGTGCAGACTTTTGGAATTGGCGAACAAACAATTCAAGCCATTTTTACATTTTATACTTGTAATTGCTGTATCTTTTTCTGTAGTACAATCAGTACCATCATCTCCAATGTTTGTGTGCAACATGGGAATTTCCTTATCCAGTTTGATTTCCCTCCCCCCCATCTTCCCCTGCTCCACCCTCCATTGTAGCCCAACCCCTGTTTGACATATCTGCCCCATTATATTCCATCTTTCCCTCCCCCCTTAATCCTAGTTTAAATACTCCTCCAACCTTCCCATGAACCTCTCCCCTAGCACAGCAGCCCCCCTTCCATTTCGGTGCAGACCATCTTTAGCATATAGGTTGTACCCCAATGAAAATTTGGCCCAGTGCTCTAGAAACCCTGAGCCGGAGCAGAGGGGGAGATAGGCGAGAGCTGGCCACTGCGGGGGCTGGTATCGGGTAAATAAATCTGCTTTATTAGACAATAGCAGTAGGGGGGTAGTGCAGTACCACAATACCATGCTTTGCAGTGTATAAAAATAGTGCATGCAAGCATTGCAGTACCGTGCGTTATATCGTATTGCAGCTGGAAGGTGCATTGGGATGCCATTTTAAATGAATAGCAATCCAATGCACCTGCTGCACTGTAATGCATGGTAGTTGCATTGTGCAATAGTGTGCATTACATCAATGTTGCTCACTGCATTATTAAAGGTGCTTTAAAGTCCTAGCAAATACTATCGTGTTATAACGTCTGCATTGTAATTGCACTAGGAATAGAGTTGTCTTTGATAATGCAATCAAAGCTTACTTGAAAAAATCCCTTTTATGTAGTGAGTGCTGCCTTCTGTCTGCCCTTCACTTTCAACAACCTCCTGGATTCCCAGTTTACTCCCATGTCTTTCCCTGCTGCTTGATGTGGTGCAATCTCCATTTCTCAAGACTATATATCCCATCATACACTGCCTACAGCAAACAATGATAATGTTACATTGTTCGCGAAGTTAAGTTGTGGTTCAGAAGGCAGGCTCTGTGAGAGTGGTGACACAAGTAAGTGCATATTTACAGGGCTGAGTGAAATATATTTACAAACTTCTAGATGGATGTTATTGGGATTGGGCTAAAACAACAGTTAAAGGTGAGGAAAGCACTTGAAGATATAGATTTCTGATGGAGTCCACATGGGCCTGGACATCTGACCACACTCTAATGCCTATGACCCTCTGGAGTCATGCAATGCCCCTACCCTGGACAGCCATAACATGCTGTACAGAAGGCCCTGCTTTTTAAATTCTTCCATGTATGTGACTTTTAAATCCGTGAACTGTGTTTTGTTCACAGAAAAGGGATGTTGTTTTGCTGAGATTACACTGTTGTTATGGTGTGTGGTCAGTTAGGTTTGTATATTGCTTAGCAGTGTTCTTAGCAGTCATGAGAGGCCTCCATCGGTGGCGACACTATTTTGGTTTTGCTGCAGACAGCATAATTGTTTTATTATTTGTCTCGCTTTTAACTTTATAGGACTTCTGTTTCTTCCAGATTTCCCTCTTCCCTTTCCTGCTTCCTTTGAATTCCTCAGCATGTGAACGTATCAGCACATGACTTGTCAGCACTCTTATGGGGACTAAAGCTAGGTTTTTTTGTGTAACCTGACCGGCTGAATGAAAAAACAAAATATATAACCGATTCCTCCATCCACGCTCTCAGCATAGATGAACAAATCTCCCACTTTGTATATAGTATTCTGACAGTGGTGTTGGCTGCGGTCAGAATACACGAACAGCACTGTTCAGCTGAAGATTTTCCAACATGTTCCGTTGACAAAAGTTGATCTCATGATTATCTTCTGTCGAGGGGATAGGGCCATCCACAGGTCGAAATTTGGTCGATTCAGCAGGAAATTTGACAGCTAAGCAGAATGTGGTTTATGTGAAGGGGTTAGTATGAAATGTATTCATTGTGGGTCTGTCTGTACATGTATGACATAGGGCTCTAAATCATAGATACATATGATCTGAGGAAATGGTATTGAGAGCTCAATTCTGCTTTATTATAATGAATACACTTTATACTAAGGATTGTGACCCTTAAAAGAGAAGTGAAGTCAAACCTTTTTTTGGTTTTAGTTGTCTTTTGGGTCACAGGAGTATAATCCTTAATGAATTCCTATGACTCAAAGTCAGCATATAGCGGCCTACTGCCTGTTATATGCTGACAATGCTAAGCTATGCTGCAGCCAGGAAAGACCCTGGACAATATTGTCAGGATTCACCCCATTGCCTGATTGACAGCTGACTGTCTAGAGCCAATTGTGTCTGCCCCCTCCCATGTCTGTCCCTCCAGTGAGCAAAAAGAGCTCCAGGCACTGAAAGGGTTAGGTTCTCCTTTTGTCTAGGGGACTCAAATAAAGCAGATATACTCAACTGACCCTCGGTCCCTTCTGGCTGCTAGACCAGTCCCCACAGTCTCGTTTCCCCTGGGCTCAGTTCCCCTGGGCACTGAAGTCATCCTGTCTAATGCAGTTTCCATAGACTTGCATTAGATGTGAGAATGCCTAGAGACATTCCAACATGAGGAGAGGGAGAGAGGTGAGTGTAGGAGCTGGGCTCAGGTGAGTATATCTGCTTTATTAGACATTATTAGACAGGACGAGCAGTTAACCCTTGCAGTTTGGGAGTAGTCCCACTACAAGGGTAACTTTGTTCTTTGCCTGGAGTTCTTCTTTAATCTACATCATTTTCTAACATGATTGCATCCAGTTTATCAGCATCGGATGCTTGAGCTCCAGGGTGTTCCTCTGACCCTCTAGTGCGGCTCCTCTGTGTTTCATTTTGTAATGACCGTTCCATTTTTTATTTATTTAATATATACGGCAATGTCTCATCTAAATATATCACAGTGCACAGTAAACTTTGCTGACTGTGTGGTTTCCTTATTTCGGTGAAATAGCTCGGTATTTAGCCCACAATAGGGTTTTCAATCTTGATGGATTGCTGACCTAATTATGCAGTTTATGGAATTCTGTTTCACCTTTTGCAGTATCTTAACCTCGGCTGGTATTTGCTGCGTCAAATATTTTCCTTTCATCCTGTGATGTTCTAAAGCTGTCAGACCAGATGGTGAGGTTTAGCAGGTTTGACCATATTGGTTTACAAGAAATGTAATTCAAACCAGCTCTGTAAATTGTAAACGATTTGATGTTTCCATACTGCTAGTGCATAGAGGGCAAGAGGAAGCGGAAAACCTTCAATGTTACTACTAAGTATTGGCGCTTTGCCCGATCAGGACAGCCTGAATCTTGGGGGTAGTGGGAGAATAAAACACTATCTGTTTCCCTTACTTCCTTTTAAAAATAAAAATGGCAGGACAGTACAAACACCACCAAAAATCAGCGCTGTTTGGAAAGTAGACACCCCAAGGAGATTTACGTTTGGATACAATTTTTTAGAATGAAGAAACATGCTGGTATTGAGATGGATTAATTTGTGTACCATTACAGTCTAATGCTCCTAACTGCTTGAGGGCTGAAATACGTAAATAAACGTCGGCAACCTGAAGTGGCTATACCAAGATCACGGCTGCTGCAGCAGCATCAGCCATGATCTCGGTATATTTTACAGCGCGATGGCTGTTACATACAAGCGTTCAGGCGGCTACAGAGCTTGTATGTTGCTGGGAAGTATGTGTCCCACCACAGCCGCTGCCGGCTATCACGGGTTCCATGATAGATCTCCGATCACTGAATGCGGAAGTGATGTGTATTACATCACTTTTGGTTTCAGTATGCCATTTGTCAAATAGACCCCTGATGTCTCCATAAAAAGGACCTGTCACATCCACTTTGTGATAGCAATAAAGCTCAGTGTAAAAAAAAAAAGCTGAAACAAATTAGTTGCGTAAAAAAACAACTACATTTTTTAAAAGTCTTCCACGTACATACACATACAGATGCAAACAAGTATGGGGTAAGCTGACATGTGAAAATGACAATTGCGCCACACATGTTACATATCACCACTAATGTTGGAGTGAGAGCAGTAATTTTAGGGCCATCAATCTCTGTTCACACTAAATTGATTCGCAGTAAAAGCTTTTTAAATGGTCACTTATGGCAAATTTTGAGTATTGTAGTTTTGTGCGATTTCCTGGGCGCACGCAATTTTAAGGCTTGCCATGTTTGGTATCTATTTATCGGTGACAACCCCATCTTTTATATTTTACCAAAAAAAAATCTGGTATTAAGTTATGTTTGTGTGCCCTAGATTTTATTTTAGTGTATGTTATAATAAAGATACTGGTTTGATAAACATTTGCGCAAATATCAAAAATATATTTTTTTCTACAGGCCTCTGCTTTCAGAAAATATATAATTGTTTGGGGGTCTGAAGCTGTTTACTAGCCAAAAATGCACAGGTGTTGCAGTGGTGATGTGCACTGAATAAAAAGTATGGTCTCGCACCCTGCTGTGCCCATAGAACTGAATGAAATGTCACTTTTGACATTTCAATAAAGTTCTAAAAAAAAGTACACAGTGCATTGTGTGACTTGGCCTTTAAACATCAAGGAGCAGCATCCATTGTAAGTGATTTCATCCGCAGGGCGGAAGGCAGAACAGACCTGGGTCATAACAAAACTTTGTGGTACCCTGGTTGAGAAAGGCTGCCATGGATATTCAGATAGGCCATGCTGTTCCACTTTATGAAAGTGAGTGCTAAGTGGATGGGTCCACCTGCTCTAATCGCATTGTGTGTTGTTAAAGGAAGCATTGGGCTCCCCCAACATCCCCCTAGATGTGTAACACCTTTGGCAAGTAGATTACATAGGCCTCATTCACACTTGTTAAAACGCACACAAACACGGAAGAAAAAACGCTGAAGGCATGTTGCAGATTTTGCTACATGCATTTCTTTTCCGTGATTGCCCCGTGTTCAGGACCACCCCACTGAAATCAATGGAGATGCGTGGTATACGTGGAAGAGAAATGCACAGGAAAGCAACGTGTGTTCATGCTACGCTCAGGTGTGAATGGAGCCTTATGGCAGACTTTCCTGCCAAAGTGATCCCCTCCAGCGCTGCACTTCTCCCTCCGTAATGCTTCAATTTTCTCCAAGTCTTTTTCCAAGTTTTGAGTGTTTATCTGATTGATTTGCTGGGCTCCAATGATGCAACTGCCACACATGCGCAAAGCATACTGCGTCTGTGCACTGAGGTCCGCATGGATGGCTCAGCATTCAGAAAAAATCAAATTTGCTGAAAGGTAGAAAGAAGCTTATATGGCAGAAGAGACTGACGCAGCCTCTCCAGCCATAGAAAGCCTGACAACTGGCAGTTGTTTGTTTTTTGTTTTTATAATTTTTTGCTTCAGCTTTAATCATTTTTAAAATTACACACTGGCTTGCATAGTAATTATGAATCTCATTTTATTAAGACACTGGAGTTTTCGTATACTGAGGGTGTTCTATTTCTACCATGTGTTAACTGTCTGCCACTCTGTGGATTGATGATGGAGGCTTAAATAGGCATATTTATCATTGTTGGCTGAACCCAAGCAGTTTGCTGGTGTGTAATTCCCTCATATTTATGAGGTTGCATGGACGGTGACATTATGAAAACATGAAAAAAATTGCAAAACCCCTTTTCAGCATTAAATTCCATGTAATTGTAATACCTGGTTAGGTAATTGTCGTTAAAAGTTTCTTCTTCACTTGTAACCTACGACCACAATAAGTCTGCATTATTACAATTTACTCTTTAATGTACTCCTTTTTTGTTGTTTTTTTGTGTTTACTCTTTAAGTAACATTTAGTAATATGTATCACCCATTTAATTACTCTGTTATTTATGAATTTCCCACAGTATATTGAATTCCAGGGGTATATTTTGGAGGGGTTTGCTTTTTATTTTTAATAAATGCTTTCTCTGGTTCTCAGCAAATGTGGATCTAGAAGTTGTATAAATACAGAGCACTGAGGACTTGTGCACACTAGCCCCTGTGTTAAAACGCTCAGGTTGAGCACGCTGGCCGGTGGTGTGATACACGGTTTACTTTTGTAACTGTATTTCAAATGTACAAAGTATACACTCCATTCAATTCTCCACGCTGTGCTACATTGCTGTGCTGTGTGGATCACTGTGTCTTCACAGTGATCCGTGCATCACACCTGCGTGTGCCAAGAGAGGGCTAAGAGAACCAGCACCCTGGTTTGATTGTGCAAAACCTTTTATTTATTAATTAAAATCATAAAAAAGATGCACTCACATTGTGCAGGCTTGGAGCGGTGCCTGTCAGCTGGGGTGGAGAGGTTCTGTATCTCTGTGCCTATGGTGCCCATACACTCTTCGATTTCTCGTTCGTAAATCTTCTACGAATGATCTTTCAAATGAAATTCAAACAGTTGATGAGACACCAATGATTTTTTTTACTGTAATCCTGGTCGATTTTTCTCGAAGGGTGGGGCTAGACATTTGTTTTTGATTTAGAATGAAAATCAATTGATTAGTGGTGTTTGTACGGAAAAAAATCGATGCAAGAACACTGTGCATGCGCAAACGGAAATTTGTTCAGTCAATCGACAGAATTCAGTGAGTTATTATTGCAACAAACGATTATTGAAATCGACATTGGTCTGTGCTTGATGGACTATTGGAGCTAGAATCGAAAGAGGGTTCTTGGCAACAATGACAATTTCCCAAAATCTATAGATGTATGGCCAACCTTAGTCGGTCTCTTCCTCCACTCCTGGGGCTGGCCAAACCAGGGAGGATGATTGCGGTGGTGAACAGCACAGGGGAGGCAGTCAGCAGCCGCGTATGGTGTCATCAGTCCGCGAGGCTGAGGCTGAATGGCCAGCGGTACAGATGAAGGGCTTGAGAAAGAGGACACTTGCCTTGAAACGCGTTACCACACCGCTCCTTCTGACGACTCACCCATCTGTACCATTACCCATTCAGCCTCAGCCTCCCAGACTGATCAGACCATACATGGCTGCTGACTGCCTCCCCTGTGCTGTCCACCACCGCGATTGTGCTCCGGCCCCAGGATAGAGCCACGCACCGAAGTCTGCCATTTGTCTACACCCCGACTGCATCATCCTCCCTCCTACTGAGAGTGTGTTCAGTGCCCCATTTTTCGAGTTGCCATTATAAGGTGAACGAGCTTTGATAGGGATGAAGAGCACTTAAAACCTATGTAATAACAGGGCAGTCTAAAAAGAGGAAATTTAGGATATTGATTTGGATGGGAAAACCATGTGTATAACAACTTACATGGAGTTAAATTATGTACCAAACCTGGCAAGTTAGCTTGGCATCCTGTGGGTTTGAATGGATCACTTTTTTACATATATTTAGGGCTCTGTTAGAGAGTTTTTTTTTTCCAGTACCTGTCCTGCTGACAATGGTTTCACTTGACAGGAATTTCTACAACAGGGAGAGAAATACAAATCTGACAGGGGTACTAACCTTGCCCTACTGTACTAAAACACTGTACTAAAACAGTTTTGTGACAGTTTATAAAAAAGTCCACTAGTGTGCGCCAAAATAATGAAGCACTTGCACCATTGTTCTAATTTAAAAACCATTGGATGACCAGTTAGGTGCAGCAATGCAGGAAGGTGTGGAGAAGAAAATTTAGGATGATCCTAGTGGCAATTGATCACAGATTTGCCCCAAAAGTTTGGCGCATGCTGGAGTAAGTGCGCTCTGATCTGGCCCACCACTACCATGGAATGAACTGGCATTCACCACCTTTTATTATTTGCTGCAGGAAGCACTAATTATGCACGCATAAAGAAACTGGTGCTTTTTTTTTTTTTACTGTGCGCCAGTTTGTGGTATTGCCCCCCATTGTGTGGATTTTCCATTTGCCTGTGCAGCATCCTTTCGATGGATTATATATACAAAGAGGGAGAAACATAAATAAATTTACAACTGACTCACTGACCCTAGTTTCGCTATCAGCCACTTTATGCAGTTTATGCAATGTTCAGGAAAAAACAGGAAATTAACACTGAATTGTGTCACAATACATCAATGTGCTTCTTTATGTTGTAAAACTTGAATAGGGCGGAGAGGTCTTCTAAGTATATAGCCGTAGGTGAAGATACAATGAAAATGGACCTAGTAATGAACATTACTGTCACTTCTATTGATGGATTAGTGACAAGGAAGGATCAGCTACTTGCCGGGCAGGAAGTTAGTACTGCAGGTCAGGTGTTGACATAGGTATCCTCTACTATGGAAATACATTTTTCCTCCAAAATTGCTTCAGTTACATTTCAGATGAATCTGCATGTAGAGTATGTATTGATGTTTTATTACAACATACCTGTTCTCTGTAATTCATAATTCATTTCCTCTGCAGAAAGTAAAATGCATCAACACTAACTTGGAGCCTTGATATATGATAATGATACATCAAGTCCAACCCCCTCCCCCCCAAAGCACCCCAGCAATATATTAT
>NW_017306974.1:169405-214986 GCF_000935625.1 Nanorana parkeri
TCCTGAAGGGCTTGTTCACACCAAATGCAGACCAGATCTGCATGAGTTTCTGCACACGGAGTGCAGTGGGTTTTGCCGTGTTTATGATGCGTTCCGGGCCCTTTTTGCGCCGGTTTTATTTTTTTTGCTTAAAATGGGCTTTCAGTGCGTTCCAGGGTGTTTGCATGCGTTCCAAAGCAGGTAAAATAGGGCTTGCTGCAGTTTTTTTACATGCTCTGGAACTGAACGCTGCGGTGTGAACTAGAGCCCAAAATACCATTGGAATACATTGGACGCAGTTTTGATCCGGTCTGTAACTGCTCTGCTCCTGGAACGCGCTTGGTTTGAACAAGACCTAAGTCTTCAAGCTGGTGAAGTGACACACTGGGTCCTCTTTAGATTTTCTTCAGTGGTGGCTTGTCCCCAATAATGCAGAGAGTTCAGGGTGTTGTGGTGACACCCCAACCAGGGACGGGTTCATGATGTTCTGCACTCACAGTATGTCCTCAGACTTCTAGGTTTAATTTCACTTGGACATCTTGGGGCGGAAATTAATTACTGCAATGGGAATACATTGGACACATTTTTGATGCGTTCTGTAACTGCTCTGCATCTGGAACCCATTTGGTGTGAACTAGCCCTTACACAGATGATGCCCTAATATTCTGGCTCCGCTTTGCAGATTTCTGTGTCGCCTCTCTGCCTCCAGTTTGTCATAAGAGAATGACCCAGCACAATCATCTCAAGGTGACAGCTGTAAAGATGATCCTGGAAGTAGTATGATGACCTTTCTGGCCATGCAGTTTGGCAGGGGTGTATAAATCACCAGTAGTGATGGGCCGAACAACCCCCGTGTTCAGTTCGTATTCGAACTCCCAAACGGCCGAAAAGTTCGAATACAAACTCGACCCTAATGCAAGTCAATGGGTGTCGAACGTTCGAAAATGTCTCCTTGGTTAACACTTGCTGACCAGGTGTTTACACCCCCTTTCTAGCCAGGCCATTTTTCAGTATTCAGCGCTGCAGTACTTACTGACTGTACTGACATTTATTCCGTCATACAACACTGTACTGAAATGAATTTTATACCATTTTTTGGGGACAGATAGAGCTTTCTTTTGGTGATATTTAATCACCACTGTGGGTTTTATTTTTTGCTATATTTAGGAAAATTACTGAAAATTTTGGGAAAAAAAGTATTTTTTACATTGTTAGGAAACAAATATTATTACCCAATTTATTGGTAAAATATAAAAGACGGGGTCACGTCGGGTAAATAGTCACCAAACATGTCAAGCTTAAAAATTGTGTGCACCCGGGAAATCGCAAACAAAATACCATACCCAAATTGACCATAGGCGAAGCTTTTACAGCTAATCAGTTTAGCGTTATCAGTGATTAATGGCCCTAGAATTATTGCTCTCACTGCGAAGTTTGCGGCGATATGCAACATGCGCTGCGTAATGGGTGCAATCATCGTTTCCGCAGGTATGCGCACCTGACGCATGTTTGCATGTAAGTATGGGTGGGGGCTCTTTTAAAAATTTTGTTAATTCTTTTTTATGTGTAACTTTAAATTATTATTTTTTGGAAACTTTAATTTTTTTTTTCCACTTAACTTTATTGCTATCCCATAGGGGGCTAAGCAACCCCCTATGTGATAGCAACAGATGTGACAGGTCCTCTTTATGGAGACATCTCCAAGACCCCTATCTGTCACCTAGGACCCCCCTGAAGAAGCTGATGAAGCAGAGATCTGCTTCATCAGCTTCTCTCCAGCGTCAGAAGCTGGAGAGTGACACGAGAATGCGGAAGTGATGTAATATACTTCCGCATTCTGACACCGGAGAGGGTCCAGAGGGAGATTGTATACCAACCTCCCTCTGATCCACTGTCAGAGATGCAATATGCTGGAGCCCGGGACTGGCGTGACAGCGGGAGGGGGGGCCGCGGAGGGAGGGGGGACACGGGCCGTAACTTATACTAGCGATCCGCCGGCTCTATAGTATGTTCACAGGCATCGCTGCTTGTTTTTATGTGGTCAGATACAAGACTTTAACCAATCAGAGCTTCGGAAGGCATTTTGCTTTATTTATAAATTCTTTATTTAGGTCAGGTTAACAGATTATTTGTTGTATACAGAAAAACGGAAACTGTGCCCGTGGGGACTCGCAGGTCCGGGCGCTTATGGTATACATGCATCAAAGCATCATCAAGAAGGTAGCATACATGGTATATTGAAGCATGAGAGAACCCCATTGGCATCAATGCAACGCATTTGAGGGGATGGTATCCTCTCGCGACCCCGGCCTGAGTGTGGGGGGACATTTTGCTTTATGGAGCGTCCGCGGTTGAACAAACCGCGAACGTCCCATAAAGTTCAGCGAACGGCCGATGTTCGATTCAAACTCGCGTTCGAATCGAACACTCGGACCATCCCTAATCACCAGACCGGTTGTTATTATAATTACAAATTATTTAGCAGATAAAAAAATAAATGTGTATTTTACCTGTACTTGCAGTAGTTGCATGAAGTTCCATTTGAAAAGTAACTACACAGTGGGATAAATATACATTTTTACACTTATAAAGATGTGTTATTGCCTGGAGTTCCACTTTGACATGTAGCATAATGCCCATACAAACAATTGTAAAGTTCTTATACTGCCTGAGCTGTCATTGACCCTAAAGTTCTGGTGGGCCTGCTCGAAAAAGCCATGTAGATGAATCAGTTACACAATACTGTATACGGTAAGTGCCTACTAAATTCTGCAGGCACAGAATTATATAAAACTAACTTTGCACATGTATTGGCTTATCAGAGATCTCATATACTGTATGTCAGTATATACATTTACAAAGACACAGATTAATGTCCGTTATGGAGCACACAGGAATAAGTGACCTGGTGTGCACAGCGCATATGATCTTCTCAACAGTCATATTGAAGGCTATTTATTAGTTTCATGCTGTTTTTGAGTCTGTGTGCCTAGCTAAATTGTCAGCACTGTGTCCTAATTGCATCATTTGTTCTGCGGCTTATTCTTGCACTCTCAACTAGTTTTTAGAAACACCCAATCTACATACTTGTTCTAGGTCAATGAGAGCATGGAAGTAATAGGATTACAGTCGACCCCCAAAATTCGCGGGGGTTACGTTC
Source organism: Nanorana parkeri (assembly GCF_000935625.1). NCBI lineage: Eukaryota > Metazoa > Chordata > Amphibia > Anura > Dicroglossidae > Nanorana > Nanorana parkeri. The sequence goes on from NW_017306974.1 coordinate 172,545, forward strand.
CTAGAGCACCCGCGAATTGTGAAAAACTGTGAATTTTGAATGTGGTCAAAAAAATGCCTATAAATGCCTATTTTTAGTTTAAACCCTAAATATGCCCCCAAAACACTTTAATTTCATTTCAAACTCAGCTTAATACATTACCCTTAACAAAAAAAGAATGTAAAGGTAACCCATATACTGTACAGTACTGTACTGCTATGTCTCCCGTAGTGCTAGACTTCTCCTGGAGTGTCTTAAACTTCTTCTGGCGCTTAGGTTATTTGCCAGAAGCCTTGGAAGGTGCAGCATTTTAGGGCTTTAAAAAGAACAAAACGGAAAACATGAGAACACTCAGTGAAACACTCGAGATGGCTACACGCGGTTGATATTTGAGGTTTCCGCAAACAATTATTAGTTGGGTTCTAAGGAAAAATTAGCGAACGACTGAGGCCGCGAACTCTTTGCGGGTGTCGACTGTAATGTGACAGCCAAGCAACTATCATTTTCAGAAAGAGGTCAACGATGGTAGGTATCTATAAACCTAGTCTGCAGCGTTCCTTTATTGTCATCTGCCTGGCCATTCTTACATTTTATTTTTTTAGAATAGCTTACTTTTGGCTCTAGCTTGTCATGGGTCTAGCTACAGATCGTTCAGCTATCTGTACCATTTTGCCTGCTTAGTCTCATCACTTCTGCTGCTATTCTTGGTTCCTTCACTGTCCCGTTGCAACTTATGGATTCAGACGAGTTGATACGTTCTGCCTTCTACCTATACCTTACGTCCATCCCAGACTCATGGTCTAGCTTGGACCTGCTATCATCCAGTGATTTGTGATAAGGCCTGGCTGATTGCCGTAAGACTCTCTGTGGCAGGGTTGTCACTGCACACTTCACTCTCATCCTTAGTGTTCCCTTTTTAAAGCCCATGTACTGTATGAACTTAAAGGCATAGTCCACCTTTTTTCTTATCCCCAAAAAATAATAAATGCACACACTTATGAAAGAAAAAATATCAGCCTGCTGAGCACCAAAACCTCAATCAGTGGATCAATGCAATACACTGGCTCCAGGGAGACCTTTGGTTATGAAGTTATCAATGCTCTACATGTGTGATGTCATTGCACTGGTGCCTCCCTAAGATCTAGGCGTTGCTCTGCTGCAGTGCAGATGGGACTAAAAGTGCCCATACACTGCTTGATTCTCGTGCGAGAATCGCGGGAAATCCCGCTATCGTTCGAGAATCGAAGAGTGTGAACGAAGACGTGCGACCGTTTCTACTGTACGGTCGCACGTCTTTTGTCTAAGGAGCATGTTAGAAAACCAGCCGAGAATCGTACGATTTTCAGCTGGTTTGAACGGTGCTCAGGAGACAAATGCTGAACGGGCCGGTGTGCGCACGCGCACACTGCCCGTTCAGCATTGCGGTCATCGGAAGCCCGCCCCTCAGGGGGGCGGGCTTGCGATGATCGAGAGTGCGATCTGCCTGTCCAAGATGGGCAAATCGTACGTTTTTTTTTAATCACTTTACAATCATCGCAAGATTAAGGTCTTGCGATGGTTGTACAGTGTATGGCCACCTTTTTATAGTCTTTTTCATTCACAGATGCTGTAAATGGATCTATGAATGAATGACGCAGCTGTGCAGACGGCGCTACACACAGCTGTGCTGAATTTAAGTCTAAACCGAAGACAGCAGGAGAAAAAACCCTGATTCAGGGAAGTTGGGGAATGTGACCATGTTTCAGGTTAGAGCCTAAATATGGGTGTAACATGAAAAATGCTATGAAAGGTGAATTTAGCCTTAAGTTATTAAAGATGTATTTGTCATTAAAACAGGGATAGTTACATTTATTTTCTGTAAGGTTGAAATCATTGTGTTATCCTTGCAAGGTCGATGTGGCCTGTGCACATGAAAAATAGAACAGCAGAGACAATTAAGCCATGCAGCTTAACTGCACCTTTTTGTTTTATTACTATTCAGACCTTAAACTGCTGATTCCAGAACTGAATCTGTCTTTGATCTATACCTTGTCTTGTCACTTGCTAGCATTGCTCTTATTCTGGGTAGCCACCTTTTCTTTAAGTGAAACATGAACACTCTAGCTCTTTTTTTCGAACTCTTTTTGTTTGGGAGAATATAGAGGAGAGAGCAAGGAGAGGCAGCCAGGAGAGGGAGTACGGAGATCATCTATATAGGACTACAGCAATACATTATACAGCAATAACAAATGATAGGAAGCAACATACTCTGTGTTGTTCTGGGGTGACGCCCTGATGTCTCCAGGTGGCCTGTGCGGGCTCTCAGGTGGGCTATGCAGCTCTCAGGTGGGCTGCGCCTCTCGTGTACTGTGCGCACTCTCAGGTGGGCTGTGCAACTCTCAGGTGGGCTGTGCAAGGGCAAGAGGTTAGAAGCGTTCTTTAAGGCCTTATTTTCCCTTGCAGGCCCAGCCATGTAACCTGTTGCTTCTATGGCAGTATCTCAGACCCTGTCGGTCCAGGCCAAGGCTATGGCCAGGGTCCCCAGATCTATCTTGACTGATCCTGAAGCTCTCAAACTACTGTAGTGACAGCTTCTTGCCAAACCACTAGGATGTCCCTTCTGTTGGTCCATATGAAATATATGGTATGGTCTATTATGAATTTAAAGTGTTGGTTGGCGAAGCTCCACAAAGTTATGAATCAAGTAATGTTATAATTAGGGATGCAGCGATATATCGGCCGCCGAAACATATAGGACGAAAATTAAATCTCTGGCAAAATGGCGAAAGTGCAATTGTTTTGGCCAATATAGCGGTGCATCCGTTCTTTCTCTCCGCCCCGCTGGGCGCTGCTCTGTGTCCAAGCGGGGAGGAGAGAAACTGTCACAGGTGGCTTTCCAGAACGCAGGGAGCCGGCCGGGTTGCGTTCCAGAGGCCTAGCGGTCTGGAACGCAGCCTTTGTGGTGTGAACCAGCTCTCAGTCTTGCATAGTCTACAGCAGTGGTTCTCAACCTGTGTAACCTCGGGACCCACATTTTTCCTTGGTCATTAAGGCGTGACCCAAAAAATTGCGTCGCGACCCACCAGTTGAGAACCACTGGTCTACAGGATCCTCTCCTGTACTAATTTGCTTACTTCCACTGCATACTGTGGCTTTTTTGCAGTGTGCATTAGAAGCAGCAAGTCAGATAGAGCCTGCTTAATTTCTGCGTGGCAAGACCTCCTGCACCATCTAGCGCTTTCTTCCCCAGCCTTAGTCCCTGGCCTTCCCCTTTCACTCATTGAATTTCATTTCTTTCAGCCATGGAGGCTCAGCCCAGAATAGTTTTATTGAAATATTATATTAGAATCTTGTTGAGAGGGGGGAGAAGGAAGAACCAGGGAAGGCAAAATATAAGCAGATTAAACGCCAGCTTAAGACAAAGCACAAACTGTGCAGTAAATTGTCAAATAAAGATTCATTTAGATAAGAATCTTACTGTTAGACCACAGTAAAGCTGACCATGCACTGGCAGGCTTAGCCAAAATTCGAGCTGTGTGTGGCCCTGCTGGCACCGCTTCCTTCAACAAAGGTTGATTTTTTTAATGGACTTTAATTGATGGAGCAGAGCAGAAAATTGTCGGCTGCTAATCAGCTGCAGTCACTGTTCAGGGAATCTGAGAGCCGCGGGTTCCGGCTGCCACTGCTTAGCCGTGGATGGGGGAATCCAGTGGTTTTGTCCTAGTGTATGGCCAGCGCTAGTGCTAGGCTGACATTCAAGAAAATTATTTGTGTCAGAGGTTTGTTAACAAAAGATATTATCAATGTAAAGGATTCCATAGGGGTTGTGAGACCTGAGCAACATCATTAGCACAAAGGAAACCAGTAACAAAGGTTTTTCAGAAAAATTGTCTTCTCTTTGTGTGGAAACAATTGGTTCCATCTTTGGTAAGCATTGCCCATGTTATAAACTAAAACCTTTGGGAAGATCTGTGATGGGAAAGGATTTAGGAGCACTGGCAGGGAAAAAGCCGTGTTATAGCACACAGCTGTGACAAAAGCTAACAAAAAGCTGGCCATAGAACCCACGAGGAGAGGACTTTGGCCTTTAATCAGCCTCACGCTCTATATTAATACAAGTCAATACAGCACAGCCCTCTTTGGCTAATATTGAGCTGGTACATTGGTTGATGAATAACATTTAATGATGAACTCCAGACTAAGCAAATATTGTCATACCACAAGAGGTATATGTGTTCTTACTTAAATCTTGGTGAGCTTTGTGTATTTTTTCCAGATCTGTGCAGTAATCCAGTGTGAAACTTTACCTCTGTGCAGGAGCTTCCTCTAATAAAGACCAGTCGTTGTTGTTCTCTGCTTGTGCAGGGTGACTAGTCTCATCTCCGCCCCCTCCTGTAATTTTCTGCAGACAGCCTGTAGTGGGTGGAGCCTGCTGGGTCCCTTCCCACAGCTCTGCTCTCTGCACAGGCTGTGTGCAGCAAATGCTACTTTTACAAGGTAATATCGGTGTTTGCAAAGGCATTTGGTGCACACAAAGTGGATTTTATCACTTGTGACTTTTGAGAATTATATTTAACCTAAAGGGTTAATAAACCCTCAGCATTTTTTGCATATATTTGCAAAAACATAATTTAAAAAAATACTTTTCAAACAGGGTTAAACTTACCTGTGTCTTCGCTGCGCGCTCCCATTCGAACATCTGAAGAGTCTCGGGCGGCCGCAAAGGATCTTGGGGCGGGTGCATGCGCAGTTCAGATCTTCGGCCGGGAGACGAGGAGAGACACAAGGCAAGTCTATGGAGCAGTGTGCACCCGCACAGACTCCGTGGGACAGGAAGTGCCGGCTGACACAGAGGACTCAGCGCTGGATCAGAGACCGGCACCAGCGCTGGAGGGACAGCTGAAAACTACAGGAAAGAAGAAGATGATCGGATCAAGAGTCATCATCAGTCCTTACACTAACATGAGGAGGGGGCGGGGCATTTTATCTTTCAATGTCACTTTAAGCTTTAAAGAAGAACTCAAGGCAAAACTTTAACCCTTGCAGTAGGGCAACCCATTCAATCAAGGGTTAACTGCTTGTTTTTGTCTAGGTGGTAAAATAAAAATGTTATACTCTCCTGATCCTTGGAGCTGGCTTACTTTTAGACTGGTCCTCCCAGCCTCGCTCCCCATCCGCTTCAGTGGTCTAAGGACAGAAGGGTGACAAGGGACATTGATGCAGCAGAAGAGGCGAGAGGCTGGAGGGAGTGATACAAGAGCAAGCTGGCTCAGCGGTTCAGGGGAGTATAACTTTTTTATTTTAGCACTTAGTCAAAAGTGAGCAGTTAACCCTTGCAGTGTGGGGTAATCCCAAGCACTATTTTTGCAAATTGCAGTGGACGAACACAGGCGATAATGTGCCTGCGTTTCGGGTGCAGGCGATCGCATGACAGGCGGGGGGCCCCCTGCCGCCTCTAAACACAGTGAGCTGGCCGGCTTGCGTTCCAGAGACCGAACACTCGGGAAAGCAGACTTTGCGGTGTGAACCGGCCCGAAAGGTAAGGCTGGGGTTCAGCTTTAAGGCCCCTTTCACACGGGTTGATCAGGAAATGATCTGTGCACAGATCCTCTCTCCATCACTCCAGTATGGAGCAGATGTTAGTGCTGGGACATCCGTGCCCGTGCAGTTTTTTTCCTCCATCTTGTGATAGAGGAAAAACCTGCAATTACCGGACCACATGTCAGTCTATGGGAGAATCAGATGTAAACTGACGTGTCCTTTCACATCAACTTACCTTCAATCCGGCACGATCTGCTGTGGTGAAACGGGACACTGTTTGCTTTCCCGGACCTGGCCCGAGTTGGGGGTAACCGGGTGAGTCCGTTTACACACGGCTGCCTATAGCCTTAGATTGGGCATCTCATCGGGTCCGTCTGAAAAACTGACAGGCAGACCTGATCAGACCGGCCCTGTGAAAGGATTCTACGTCCTTCAGTAGTGAGATAATGTAAGTGGATTGTTACGGTTTTCCCGGTGGCGTCACAAGGGGGTTGTGCATCAATTCGTCAATTTATTGGCATTAGAAATACATGGCATCACACATACAGAACAACGTTTCAGAACCTAGCATGGTCTCTTCATCAGGCAAGTAGCACTGTGATGACCAGTGATTGTGAATGCAGGGGAGCGGTGAGTGCGGTTTTATTTGCATCTTTATCTACTTCCCATAGACTCACTCAATTGTTCATTTTACGTAGGACATACCGCACCCCAGAATTTTTATTTCAAATAGGGGTTAAGAATGATTCTACGTGTCCCAAATGTGGCTTTCATCATGGTTCATTAATACATTCATTGTGGCGATGCCCCAAGCTGATTCGATATTGGGGTGCAGTACTCAAGATTATCTATTCAAGTTTTGGCATACTGCTAAATAACACACCTAGAGTATGCATATTAGCAATTGTTGATACCTCTTTGATGGGTTCATATACTAACATGGCTATACATAGAGCTCTATTTACGGTTAGACGATTGGTGGTGAGGGAATGGATATCCTCCTCTTCTCCATCAGTATCAGAATGGATCTCTGAGTTGGATCAGATTGTAATGTATGAACGCACTACCTATCAATGTCAATCTGGTCTAGATGGATACAATATCGTACACAACAAAGGAGTTTTATGGAAGTGTAAGATGAAATCTCAGTATCCTAGCTGTGCTTTGAATATACATATGTATGGAATATATATAAGGTGGATGTATATATGTTTATTTTGGTTGTTTTGTTAATTGGTTTGTAGTCTTGTTTTTTTTTTTTCTGTTTGTTATTGTTGATGTCTATTTTTGTGTGAATTGTGTATAAGGGCTTGTTCACACCAAATGCAGACCAGACCTGCATGAGTTCCAGTGTGTTTGCATGTGTTTTTGATGCGTTTGCATGCATTCCAGAGCAGGTACAATAGGGCTTGCTGCAGTTTGTTTACAGGCTCTGGAACTGAACGCTGCGGTGTGAACTAGAGCCCACTATCATTGGAATACATTGGCCACAGTTTTGATCCGTTCTGTAATTGCTCTTCTCTTGGAATGCGCTTGGTGGGAACTTGGTGCCAGATGGGAGGGGGTAGTTCCATTTTGCCAAATTCTGGGAATCGCAGTGGAAAGCAGCAGTGAGCTGGGCAGTGATGTTCAAGGTTGGCCCAGATGTGTTTGCCCTTGCTGGTACACTACAAGTCCAGCAGACTACTGGGGTGACTAGCTGGAACGTTACACCTCATATAGGTGTGGACAGCAGCATTACTTCAGCTTGTGTAAAACGGCAGAGCCTTCTCTGACCCTTCTAGGAGTGGCTAGGTCCCTCATCTACCACTGCACTCACTGGTTCCATCTGCCAGCCCCTACATCACTACTGGGACTAAATGACATAGGGAAGAAGGAACCTTAGCACACAACATGGGACCAGTAAATCGACACTCCCAGAGGTGTGGGATTCTGCAGGATCTTCAGCCAGGGGGTTCTCTTTACTACCGCAGAGATCGATGGCATAGGCAGCAGGAGAGGTGAGTATTTAAAGATCGATTTGAACCCTTTTATCTTCTTACTGTAATGCTGTAAGGCTGCTGCATGCCTCATTTTATAGCTGCCACAAGGCCTAAAAACCCTGTGCTCACAGCCAGGAGAGTCAGACCGCGGCTCTCACGCACAATAATTGTCTTGTGTCTTCTACAGTTTAAAACATTCAGCTGAACACTACTCTAATCAATATCTCTCAATCAATACCAAGAGCAGAGCTGTTGATTAAAGCGGTATTCATAGGGGCCTGTTGGAGAGCCAGACTGCTGTTTATGTGTGAGAGCGGCGGCCCGGCTCTACTAGTGCTGGTAGCACCCTGCTGATATTTCTGTATATGCAGCTAGAATGCAGAGACATGTATATTGGTCCATGTGGACTAATAGTCAATTGCATGTCCAGTGAACAGTCCTTGGTGGGGCCAACACAGTCACTTATCTTCAAAATCGAAGCTTAAACATACATAAATCACACCATGTTTCTGTTTATTTTAAAGGAGCTTTGAAGGTTGACAGAGGATGGAATTATTGCCATGTCTTTGGGACGGCTTCTTCGGCGTGCTTCCTCCAAGGCCTCCGACCTCCTGACCCTTGGCTCTGACGGAGAAACAACCACTGTACTGGATGGAGAGATTATATTCTCAAAAAATAATGTGTGTGTACACCCTCGAGAGATACTACAGGATGTTTCATCACACCATCCAGGTGAGCAGGGTTGGATATTATTAATTACTAGATATTTACGAGGTGAGAAATAATGATTTAAAGGGTGGATAAGTAATAGAAATATGCACTATAAATATATATATAAATTATACACTATAAATATGTGGTAGGGGGTTCCTTAATGAGGAGGGTGTGACCAGGCTCATTATACACAGCTGAAGAAGTAGTCACAGAAACATGCTGAGGGGGTGTGACCAGGCTCGTTATACACAGCTGAGGAAGTTGTCCGGGAAAGGTGCTGAGGCAGTGTGGCAGGCTCATTAGCCCACAGCATACACTGTCTGGGAATTGTGCAGTAGCATAAAGCAACCACCAGGAGGAGCTGGAAGGTTGCTTTAGGCATAGGAGTGCGAGATACTCTCCTAGAACCCAGTCAGCAGGGGGTCACTTGGAAAGAATTGCATACTTGTAATAAAAGAGGGTCCATGCTTACCTTTCCAGCATTTTGTTTGTTGATATGCTGCCTCTTTGTTGTTCGCTGCCCACTGCAGATATTAGACCAGCTGGTTGGGTTGAATACCTGTTTTCTGCTCTGCACACAATGACTCCTTCTGCTGGCTCATGTTAGTCATAACTGATGGAGTGGGGGAGCAGGTATTTCACACACCTGGCAGTGTGGAATACATGCCGCAGCCAGAGAGCACCAAAGAGGTGGCATTTTATCAAACGTAAAGTAAAGAGCCTCCTTTGTTAAAAGTATGTTATTATTTACAAGTTACCCTGTGCCTACTGGTTCACTTTAAAGGGTCTTTTACCTCACTTTCCGCTTGCCATTGTGTCTCTGGGACAGGTAGTGAAGCAGATCACCTTAAAAAAATAACAAACTGCTAGGTTCTACTAAACCCTACAGTTTCTAAAACACAAAAAACTGCATTTAGCTATAATTGTTAGTGGAACTTAATCCAAACTTTTTTTTGGTTTGGTTTTGGATAGAGTAAGGGAGAGATAAACCCTTGTCAGCTATCTTTTTAGCTATCTGTGTCTTATTGAGTAGATTTCCTTTTACTTCCTGCTCAATAGCTACAACAGGAAGTGAAAGGAAATCCCTCCAAAGTGAAATACAATTCCTGGGGGGTTAGCGGTACTAGTATTCCCATTGGAATAGTTCCCGTCTTTTCTGGTGACAGCCGAACAGGGTGAATCTTCCTAGCGAGAACCTCAAAAAAACCTGATAGAGGCTCCAATCTCTCTCCCTAATCCCAGTTTTGGCCTCAGTTGCACTTTTGGATGATGTATGGGTTATAAGTAGGGATGCACCGATACCGGTATTTTGGTACCGAGTACCGGAAGTCCCATTCAGGAAGCCAGGTAGCGTGTAATGACTCGCCACCCGGCTTCCCGATTAACAAGAAAGCCATCCCATACAAATCCCCATAATAATAATCATATGTACCTGCATGTCTCTGCAGTGCTCGGCTCTATGGCTTGTATGCTGCTGATCTCTGTCCCCTCTCACCTCGACATGTCCAGCCTGGAGCGGCCTTCCTCCGCTACCCAGCCGGAGCCGGCTTGCTGGCCAATCATGGAAGCCCGGCGCCGTGTAATGATGCGGCGCCCTGCATTCTGATTGGCCGGAGGCCAGCTTTATGCTCCCTCGTCATGAGATGACGAGGGAGGATGGAGCCGGCTTCCCGGCCAATCAGAATGCCGGGGGCTGCGTCATTACACGCTGCCCGGCTTCCTGATTGGCCGGGAAGTCAGCTACATGCTCTCTCACCACAAGTGACGAGAGAGCATGGAGCCGCTTCCTGGCCAAACAGCAAACCGGGCAGCGTGTAATGACGCGCTGCCCGGCTTCCTGATACAGAAAGTATCGGGCTAGGCATCGGAGCATTTGGGCGAGTACGAGTACTCGCCCAAATACTCGGTATCGGCACCGATATCGATACTAGTATTGGTATCGGTGCATCCCTAGTTATAAGTGTGTGTGTGTGTGTGTGTATGTTTTGTTTTTAGAGTTTGATTTACTGGTTTGTGCATTATCTTTGATCAATTTATATAACTGGATCATGGTCTATTTGTACTGGACCAACCATGAACACCCAACAGGTCTATTGTAACATTGTTACATCGAAACAATAAAACATTCTGCCGCGCTCCATATGTCACTGGAAACTTCCTTTATTAAAAATTACACAGCTACACAAAGTCCCGCCTTAGTTCCGCCCCACTAACGCGTTTCACCCAATCCTGGGCTTAATCGTAGATCATGATTGACATGATTTATTTAGTTTGTTGTTTAATATACAATTAAGTGGATTCTTTTTCAATTTGCCAAATGTGTAACTGAGCTGTGCAGATAGTTTTCATTGTTTTTGTGGCTTAGAGTCGGGGTGATACAAAAAAGTATTTCTATTTTGGAAAAATTGTGGGTATCATGTATTTATTTCTATTAGCATTTGGGTAGGTGACTCATAGAACCTCGCATAACAACAGCCAGAAGTTTACCTTTCAAAGTATTTTATTAATTTTCCAAAATAGAATAAAACAATAAAATAGCACATGATGCACAATCAGTATAGCATACAATTGCATTTCAGATTCTTCCACATTAGCATAGTCAAGTAGTAGGGGGGGATCACTAGATGCCATACACACAATATATAATAGTTCTGTAAAACAGATCATATCTATCACCCTATTCTTGCCAATTTATCCCCCATCAGCGAAAACAAAACTCAAAACAGTCTGAGAGGAATATCTGGCATAGGGATCCGCCTATGTCTGCAGCAAACATTTGTTATGATCTCCTCCATATCTATATAAATAGAAGACTTTCTGTCCAACATCAATGCACTAAACAGCTCACGTGTGCGAGCATAATGGAAAAAAAAAGACAGACAATAAAAGGAAATAGATGCTAAAGGACGCAGAACAGCTTAAGAGTCCGAAAAGAGTAGCTCCATCCCCGACCAAATAGCCCTACATCTACTTAAACATTAAACATAGTCCCCAGAGAAAAATTCCAGAAATTTTGTTCAATGAAAATTACCCGGTTTCCAGCACCCCTGTGTATAACAACCAGGGGGTCAGGTCAATTCAAAGCGTTTTTTTTAGTATCTTGGAGGATGCTGTGAAGTTTCTCATGGACCATAATCCACAAAATTTTTTGTTTAACCGAGTGGAATGGAATTGTTGGCGTTTTCCAAGCCCTAGCTATGGTTATTTTGGCTGCCAACAAAAAGAAAGTAATTAATTTATCCAAAGCTTTAGACAGTCCTGGAATCGGGCAATTCAGAAACACATATTGGGGATCTCGTGGGACTCTCACCCCAGTAACCCCAAATATTAGAGCATAAAGCCGGTTCCAAAAAGGTCTCAATTTGGGGCATTCCCACCATATGTGATATATCGTGCCCAAGTGAGCACATCCCCTAAAACAATGAGGCGAAACCTCTGGGTATATTCTCGCTAGTCTGGCGGGAACCAAATACCACCTAGATAAAACCTTATAATTAGCTTCTATTAGTGAAATATTGAGTAAACCAGATGACACACGGGAACAACATTGATGCCAAACATCCAGAGGAATAACCTTTTCCATGTCTTGTTCCCAAGCTAACATATAAGGTAATTTACTTTCAGATTCTACCAGGAGGGAATAGAGCAGCGAACCAAGACACAAATGTTCGTAGGTTGTTCTAAAGGGAGACAAAAAAAAAAAGTGTAACAATTGTCTGTCGTGAAAGTATTCCGAAGATGGCATATGCAAAACCTCCTGACAGTAGGTCAAAGTGGCTTGCGACCTTTAAAGAATTGTGCTATGCGGTACAGATCTTTGTCTTGCCACCAATGGAACGCTCCAGGAGATCCCCCCGGACTGACGGAGTGGTGTATAAGGCCCGCAACGTATTCAAAAAGAGGGGGCCGAAGCCCCATTTCTCAAGCAGCTGGAAAAGGTATTGCCAGGACACTGAATCAAAGGCTTTTTGTAAGTCTACAACAGCCAGAAGTTTATACATTTTGTACAACAGTTATATATGTACCTTTCCTCTTTATTATGTATTAAATGTCAAGAGACATGTCATAAATATGCTAAAATTGTAGTGTCATTGAAATTAAATGTTCTATTATGAAAGGGGGTAACCGGATGCAGATGAGCCGCCCCAACCTGCAGACCCCCACAACCACTGGGTTGTGGAGAAGAGGCCCTTATCCCCTTCGGCTTTTCCAGGGGGGACCCGGCTGGAAAAGCACCTTCCCAATGTTGAGGGCATGTGGCCTGGTATGGTGGAGAAAGGGGGGGCGTTTGCTCCTCCCCCTCCTTTCTTGCCCTGCCAGGCTGCTGCCCAGATTAAGGGTCTGGTATGGGATTTTAGAGAGGATCCCACTGTTTGTTTTGTTTAAAACATTTTTTGCCGTTGAGGTCCCCCTTAAAATGCCTACCAGACCTTAAGTGTCTGGTATGAATAGTCGGGGGAACCTCGGGTATGAATTGTCGCTTTTTTTTTTTTTTGTGTGTTATTTTTTTTGTGTTAAAAATTTCCAGTGTTAAAAGTAAAAAAAAAAAAAAAAACATTTAATGCCACTTTTCTGCAACAAATTGTCATTCGTAATGATCATTTAGGTCATCCAAATCCAAATGCCAAAACAAATTGACTTTCAGACCTGAATCCTGAAAAAAACAAATTAACGAAACATCCAAATTGCAACAAAACAATTTTTTTGACAGCTTACATGTCTATCTAATATTTCTCTTGAGCTGAGCGTTGCACATAGCTGGGAAGTCTGTGGTATCAAGACACATAGTTGTACCTGAGCCATTTGGGCTTTATAGCTGATAGCTGCCTGTTCTTCACTCTCAAATCTGCTAGATATGCTGTATGTCCATGTCGTGTGCATTCCTGGCTTCTTGCTTTACAATCTATTTATAAAAGGCTGCATTATGCAGTGTGTATTATGAAAGGTTAGCTCCATTCATAACTGCACTACTACTGGATTGAACGAATATTGGCTTCCAGTATCTCTAAGACTGCAGTAACTACATTTCTCTGCTGTAGTTTGAGTCTCACTACCTGTGAGGAACATTATGAGGATGCTGTGATGTGCAATTGCCTCAAATGTTGAATGAATCTGGGAATTCTGGTGGATATTGCTCTTTTCAGTAACCATGCAGAACTGAAGTTTTGGTGGAATTACCAGGGTCAGCCCATCCAAATGCCATGACAGTTGTAGGTGGAGTCTGTCACTCTGCTTTAACTTCTGTGTCATGGAGACTACATAGATCAAACCTACTTGCTATAGCGCCTGGCTTTTGTTCAGAACTGCTTTGACCTCTCACTTTCCCTATAATCACAGGCTATATCTGCCTAGAGTTCAGCTTTAAAGGTAAAATATTTGTTTTCCATTTTGGATAGAGTAGGGAATGAATAAAATCCCTGTTAAGATTGTTTTTTGCCTTCTGTTTTGGAGATTTCACTTCCTGTCTTGTAGACACAACTGGAGTAGATTTGAGGGAAATCTCCCTTTTAGGGCCTGTTCACCCGACGTCCGTTTTCTGTGCTGACCTGACCCGTACGCTCCTGCACTAAAAATGTATCCCAATGTATCCCTATGTGTTTTATGGGCTACAGTTCTCACGTGCGCAGTCCGTTCAGGTTACGACAGAAAAAATACTGCATGTCACATTTTGTCCGGTCAGGAAACGGTCCGGAAACACAAAACGCATCAAAAACGCATCAAAAACGCACTGCAGATAACATACTGACAGCCCCACTCCAACTGGAACGCATTAAAAACGCGGCAAAAACACATAACACCGCGTCTGCAGATCCGGACCTGATCAGGACCTGAAAATCATGTGAACAGGCCCTTAGACCACAGTCACTGAAGCAAGTGTTTCTATTTATAGATTTGCCTTCTATCCCTGTTCTAGACACAACTCAATATTTGGGGCTTTCCCTCACTTTCAGTCCCATTGACAGTGGGCAGCAGGTCAAATAGAGAGGGCTTGGACAGCAATACAGACCTGACAGTGCTTCTAGCCCTTCTCCTCAAACAATTTTGGCTTTAGAAGCACTTCTCCCCGCAATGTCTACTTGGAAATTAATTATAATTTTCCTGTCCCAACATAGTTCCTTGAAAATGTTTCTGTGTACTACATAGTATAATAATTTTATGCTTCCGGGCAACAAGTAACACCATTAAGGGAGCTGCTAATACTATCCAGCAAAGACTGCAGCTATGCTAAAATCTGAATAATCACTCAATCTTTTCTGAGTTCTCTATATCAAATGCAGCCACAGCACTCAGCTCTCCTAACAGGTCACAGGGAGTGTACTCCCTAAACCCCCGTGCTGTGTAACTCTTTCTGTATTGCCAGTCATCTGCAGACATCTTAGTTCTGACACATTTTTACATCAAGATTTTTCTATGGGAGGCCAAGAGCGTGCAATAGGTGTATTTTAGAACAGCTTATCTGCCTTATTAACCCTTGCAGAGGGGCTACGCCCACACTGCAAGGGTTAAGTGCTCATTTGTGTCTAGGGAGGAAAATAAAGTTATACTCAACTGATCGTCGGAGCCGACCAGAAATAGACCGGTCCCTGGAGCCTCTCTTCCCCCCTCCGCTGCAGTGCCAAGAGACATAACATTGCTGCCGCATAGGAGGAGACAGGCAGGAGGGAGTACTGTCAAAGTTATATACTCCGAGGATCAGGTGAGTGTATTTTCCACTCTAGACCTAAATGAGCAGTTAACCCTTGCAGTGCTTGGGTAGCCCCACTGCAAGGGTTAATAATAATTTTCCCTGGAGTTCTACTCTAAAAGCACACATTACTAGAGATGAGCATATAAATTGTGCACCATTTATGAATCTCAGGCTTCAGTTTTAAATAGACTGTACCTTTAAATACAGGTCTCACCTTTTCTTCTGTTTGTAAACTTCTATTTATTCTAGATAAGTATTTGTAATAAGTAAACATGAAGATCCTGTTCGCATAATGGACAAACCACAGCGACGACAATAGTTCAACTGTGAAGTGCTTCGCCTTTTAACATGGATTGGATGCTCAGCTAGCTATTCACTCTGGATGCAGAGAGGAAGACGTGCTGTGTGACAATGTTTGTGAATGTGGCCAATGTATGAAAGAGATATGTACAGAGAAATGCATGCTAACATTGAATGACATATGGATATCTAAAGTACAGTATATAATATCTGATCTGGAAATATTAGGGTGTATCTAACTAATGGAGGTTTTGAACTTCCCCAAGAGTTTTTTCATTGCCGGTTAGAGATATTTCCCCTAGCTTCTTGTACCAGTAAAGGTGATTATACACTATTTATTTATATATATATAATTTTTATTTTATTTTTTTGTTCAACCTGCAGGCAAAATGAAAATAATATAACAGATTCTTCCATCCACGCTAAACAGCATGGATGGATTCATATCCTGCTGTGCCCTTTGTATTCTGACAGCAGGGGCTGTGCTGCTGTCAAAACACCTTATTGGACCATCACAGTTCGGCCGCATATTTCCTATTCAGTACCTTTTTAATTTTCTGATCTTAGGCTGCCATACGGAAGGGTGTCAACACGGACACCCACTAAATGAAATACGCACAGTGTATGGCCAACTTTACAGTGGGGAAGTAAAGTGAAGGAAAAACTCCAGAATAGGGCCCCAGGGCAGATTTCTCTACCATGTTTTTAACTCTACAAAGTTTTGGCTAGAGAAACACTTTAAGTTACTAAGTATGGTCAACACTTAGAATGCAAGATTTTTGCAGAAGACTATTGCATGAGCCATGTACACATTTTTCACCCTGTTGGCTGTGTTCCTGATTCATTAATCTACGATTATACTACAATGGCATATTAACAGCCCATTAACCGCGACCAGTGGCATACATAGTAGGTCATTGGCAGCGGGCCCATTTACACCGACTCCTGGTGGCTAAAGCCAGCTGTCGGCTTTACAATAGAATTAAAGTCCGATACGTCTCCCTGACTTCTCACATCTTCTCCGGCCCGAATCACAATGATGGTGCTCGCAAAATGAACAGGAATCACCAGCACTCAGTGGAAAAATATTCAAACGTTAAAGTCCATTTAATCGGACAAATCATCTATACATGTTGCAATGATTATAACCGACGTTTCGGGGCCACGCAGGGACCCTTCATCAGGGCAACAATGTAACACGGTTACATTGTTGCCCTGATGAAGGGTCCCTCCGTGGCCCCCCGAAAAGTTGGTGCTGGTGATTCCTGTTCATTTGCGTCTTTACAATAGAAGTGATTCTGGTGGTTTAGTTGCCGCCAGATTGCTTCTACGGGCCGGTAAAGTGCCCGCCCCCCGACATGTTTCCCGGGCTCCACTGTCCCTCCTGCAGGCCTGGGACCGCCATATCGGGTGCCGGCGGGAAGCTGTGGAGGAGAGCGGCTAACGTCTGATCACTGATCTCCTCCCCGCTCTATGGGACCGGAAGCGACAAGTATTACATCACTTTTGGTCCCATAGCTGTCATTGCCATTGTGGTATATTATCGGTTGAACTATGTGTTTTATCACGTACGTCGAACCCGTTTCCCTCCTGAGTGTATACTGAGGAGAAAAAATTGTTCAGCGCCTCTGCCCTTTTCTTGTCACTTGGGAGTAACTTCCCATTTTCGTCCTTTATTGGGCCTATCTGCTCCTTTCTTACCTTTTTTACTGTTTTTACTGTTAATATATTAACAGTATACGCGGAGTACGCGGTCCAGTTTTGGTCGCTGGTACTGAGAAGGGATGTCATGAGCAAGTATACATGCATCCGTACGGACGCGCTGGGCGGGTGAGCGTAGGGGGGTGTAAAGCTGCATGCTAATCATACGCAGCACCTGTCCTTCCCGGGAGCTGCCCGATACGGCTGTGCACACAGCACGGAGCTGTACATGTCGGCCGATTCCAGTGTGATTGAGCTCTACATGTCCCCAGGAACATAAAATAAAACATTTTTGTTTTTTAATACTCACCTGATGCCTGGATTCACCGACAAGCCCGGCTTCCTGTCTCCCCCGCTGTCAGAAGCTGCCTACAGAGCGTGCTGGTTACTACTTAAACCGCCACGCTGTGTGCAGCTTCTGAGAACATATGCTATTAGCGTAGCGTGTGTGATGCAAAGTGCGCAGCCGGCTTCCTCGCTATGCTAATAGCGTATCTTCTCAGAAGCTGCACACAGCGCGGCGGTTTAAGTAGTAACCAGCACACGCTGTATGCAGTTCCTGACAGCGGGGGAGACAGGAGGCTGGGCTTGTCTGGATCCAGGGATCTACTTAATTTTCTGGCAGTGCCCCTCCCGAGAATAGACTCTGGATCCGCCCCTGAGGGAAACCAACTGAAAACGCTCAAGTGTTTGTTGGGGTCTTAAAGTGTAATTCTACATTTGCTGTAAAATTAGAGAACCCCCACTATATGTTATTGTTATGTTTGGTATGTGTTCCTATTCACACAGCATACCTAAAAATATTACAAAAAAATTATTAGCTTTTTGTTTTTTTTAAAAAGTGTTAATTATTTTTCTCCAAACCAGTACATAGTTAAGATAAAAATAGCAATTTTAATCCATCTCATGTATATTTACAAAACTATCTAAATATTGTTACCTGTTTAATTCTTAACTAATACAGTAATACCTTGGTTTACAAGTAACTTGGTCTGAGAGTGTTTTGCAAGACAAGCAAACATTTCTGAAAAATTTTGCCTTGATATACAAGCAATATCTTGCAATAAGAGCAAAATTTGGTAGAAAAGCACCCCCCGAATAAGGCTGTAGCAGTGCGAGCGATGAGTCTCTTTAACGACAATGCAATGTCACATTGGATAGATTCATTGTTAAGGTTTCACAAAATGAAAAAGATTCCATTGAGTCAAGAGATAGCAGTGATTCCGTTAGTCATAGTGAAAGTCGTCCTACACAATAATCCTCCTCTCTCTTGTCCCCCTCACCCCATATAATACCCTTAACTATGGGAGGCTATGGAGCTCAGCTGCGGAACCCCGTTCCGCGATACAGACCCACGACCAAGGGTATTGTGCAGCAATGAATCTCGCCACTAAGTTCTGAGCATCATTGCACCAATCTCCCAAGAAGAGGGTTACCTGCCTGCCCCTTAGTAACTAGCCTGCCTTACTTGAGTTTATGGTCTTCTTTAGCAGTTGGTTACTACTAGCATAAACCAATGTATCACTGTACATTAATTATTTCTAACTACAACATTATTCCATTTAATGTCGTTTGCTATTTTTATCCTGCACCCCCCAACCCTCTCCTAACACAAAACAAAACAAAACAAAACAAAAAACACTAAATACTAGAGTATCTCAATGAAATATCTACATTAATAGTTACACTTGATCCTATATTCCTGAGAATAGGTGAATTGCATCCAACTAGACCAGATATAGCCAAATTTCTCTTCTCTAAGGTATGACGACGATGTAAGTTCTTCCATGTCTCTAATTTCAACAAATTTAGAGAACCACAGTTGGATTGATGGTGGTGTCTCCTTTCTCCAGGGCAAGGGTATGCAAATTCTTGCTGTTTTCACCAAGTGTATTAGTAATGAGCTCCGATATTTCTTCCTGGAGAGTGGAGAAACATGTAACCAATAGGCTGCTGGATTCTCCCCAAAAATGTATTCCAGTTAATTTATTAATAGAACCCCTGACTTGGTCCCACAAAGATCGTATTTTTGGGACATGACCAAAATATATGGACAATAGTGCCATCTTCGTTTCCACACCTCCAACATTTATCCGACTCTTCCGGCTTAATCTTATGCAGCAAAGTTGGGACTCTATACCACTGTGTTAGAATTTTATATCCCACTTCTTGGAATCTCCTAGAAATAGAGGAATATTGAGTTCTTAGCTTTCTAGTTATTTCTTTGAAGCAGGATTATACACAGGACTCTGTCAGTTAAATTTTTAAGAATTACTTTTTATAGGGACTATATAGAAAATCTGCATTAACATACAATGTACCACTCAGACCTTGAGATCTTTAACCCTTAGTTAGGGCAGACAACGTACACATCTCTGATTATAACATTTGCCAGGACAGTACAGACAAGGTTTGTGGAAAATATGACTCCCTAACCCCCCTCCTTTAGAAAGGGAGAGGGAAGTAAGATTTGTATAGCCTTTTTTTTTTTTTTTTTTATAGCAAATACGCAGCAATTTTAATTTCCTTTTTTTGTAAGTTTTGCTATGGAAATGGGAACATGTAATGCATATAAATTAGGTGTTATCCTAATTTGGCTGCAAAAATGGAACTACGTGTTAAACTTTCCATTTCCTGAGTTGCTAATTTATTTAGACTTTCTAATGAAGCTACAGATTTACCTTTCTCACAAGGTCATCTGAGATGTGACCTACAGTAGCTGTAGAACAGATGCCACTTTTTCACCACATAAATTGTAAACCATTTACAAATGTAAATAATTGCTAAATCTATTAGCACTAAACTTGTTGAGTGGCCCTGTGTAATAGTGGGGTCACTTGTTAATATATGTGCATGTTTTCATCAGTAATCCTATTGAGGTACGTACTGCTATACATTCATATTTGCCTCAGCCTTATCCTGTACCCCAGTTTAAGAATCTAAAAATAAAAGTCCTGCATAGAGCTGACGGCACAAGATGCCTGTTATTTCCTATATTAGTCTGGTCTTTATAACCCATAAAGTCAACCTTCCCAAAATCCTGAATGCAGCCCTGTTAAATGTTGCTTATCTTGATGCAAGCAGTTGTGTTGCCTGTCATCTGCTGTTTTGTTTTCCCCCTGAGAGAACCAGCAATGAGCAGGTACTTATTGCTCATTTAGAGAAATTACAATGGCTTGAGGTTAGCGGTTTTTTTATGTAGATCTCCAGCTCACAATATTAAAATAAAATGAATAGCCCAATTAAAGATAAAATAATGAAACCAACTTTCATGTAATATTCAGTTTCAGTCCAGAGATTTTCCCCCAGGTCCTTTTTTGTGTCATTAGATGTAGTCAGCCTGATAGCCAGCATCATTCAAACCAACTTCCTCTGGACCTGCCCTAGTCTGTGAGTGGACAGTGAAAGGAGAAGCAGTACAGTGATGAGCTTATCTTTCAGTTAGTTCCCTTCCTATCAGCATGCTTCTTGTCAACACATGAACTGATTATCTCCTTGTTCTGCTTCAGGTACTTACATTGCACATCCGTTATTGACAAAGTGACAACACTATTTGTTCTGCAGTGAAATTGCATCGTTGCATTGTCACCCTGTAGACAGAACTTGCCTGGTACACATTTGAAAAGGAGCCTAGAATGCTACCTGCTTGCTGGAAACTGGAAAACATAGAATGTGCAATATTTGATAATTTCATGGCTGATTTTGTTGTGCATTTGTGTTTGTTTAGCCCTGAACATAATAAAGAAAATATATTCAAAACACTATAAATCCCCTAATGTGCCATCAAATGGGGTGGGAAGATAGAGGCTTTATTTCTTTGCTCGTGGTGGCTGAATAGACTAGGGGAAAGTGCAAATGGAAAGTATGTGCAGCTGAGGAGGGTGGTTGTTAAAAAATAAGTGAACTTTTGGACAAAGTGCACTTATTCTCTTTGCCCCTCTGACCTGATACCAACCTTGCCTTCTGCATATCTATCCTGATCGAGATCCAAGGGCTACTGTTCCACTGTTTGCTGACATCTAGCCCTGCAAGTCTCCTTCTCCTGGTGGTGTCCATCTTCCTGCTAGGAGACAGCCCTATAGAAGTCTGTGTCAGCTGTAATGTTCTGGTGTGGCCAGCAGAGGGAGTATAACAGTACTGGATTGTAAACAATAAAGGAACCGTGCCTGAATCTCGGTAAGTACAGATCGGTAGAGTGGGATCTTAAAGGTCGGGTGGGGAACAAAAAGGAAAAGCGTGCTTTGTTTTAAATTAAACCAATTGTTTTGCCCTTGGATGGGATTTACCTTGAATAGGCAAAGTAAAGGTCCACTTTAAGACTGGGATATATCAGGGCTGCAGCAGGGGGATATGAGAGAAAAACAGGACTTTCATCAAACTGGTCACACACCCCTTGTGTCCTTTTAGAATTGGATATCAACTTTTAGATGTGCTTATCTTTTAACAAACAGTACTCACTTTGGATCTTGGCATTCATGCATTGCCTGAATGAGTAAGATTGATATCTAAAAGAATAATTAAATTAACATTTTTTACAAATTTGACTTTTCCATAGGATACTTATGTGTCTACATGGAGAAAGATGAGTCTCTGGGTGCCACCTTGATTTTGGCCTGGGTTCCTAACTCTCGCATCCAGCGTCAGGATGAAGAGGCCTTGCGTTACATTACACCTGAGAGTTCCCCTGTCCGAAAAGTTCAACGAAAAAGAAATCGGCACCTTCCAAAAGCTGCCCCTTCCCCGTCTCAAAAACCGTCCACAATTACCAAAGAAAACACAGGAGACAGCCCAGGACAGAATGCTGCTGGATCTCCTGGAGAGCAGGATACCTTTGATGTCTCTGCAGAGGGGACAGGGGATGTTGTAGAGCAAGGCGAAGATGAAAGGTCTCTGGACATATCTTCTGATGAAGTGAGCAAAGACAGCCCTTTGGACTCAGATTCTGATGCATTTTCTTCCCCCTTTTGTCTGTCCCCTATAAGCGAAGCTCTGGCAGAAAGCACTGGTTCTGTTTTTTTGGAGAATGAGATAAGGTAAGTTATAAGCTAAATTAATTCAACATATGAATGGAAATCTATTTACAAGAGGGAAGTGACATAGAAATATTGAATGCAAAGGCGTGGACTTCTGTGAGCTATTTACAATATTCTATTACACAAATCAAATCAACACTTTATTTTTGCTTCCCTTTTGTCTTATGTGTAAATCCCAGAAAAGATAATAGCCAGTGGTAGTTGGAGACCAATAGAGAACAACGTTTCAAAGACAGAGAGAAACCCTCAAGGTAGTAAACACACCGAGCAGAATTAATGTTTTGTTAACGACCTTGAGGAAGGTGTCCTTCGTGTCTCTAAGGCTGGGCACACACCTTACAATCATCGCAAGACTTTTCCGATGACCGCAATTTTGAACGGGCAGTGTGCGCTTGCGCATACCGGCCCCTGGGGCTTTTATCTTGCGAACATGCCACAAACCAGCCGAACATCGTACGATGGTCGGCTGGTTTTCAAACATGTTCCTAAAGTAAAAGTTGTGCGACCTTACAGTAGCAGAGGTCGCACGGCTCCCACACACCTTACGATAATCTTACGATCGCGGGATTTCCCGCGATTATCGTACGGTGTGTGGGCACCTTTAAACATTTTGTCTCTGATGTACTACAGTAAATTTTCTAATCTTCATCTGTGGAGTGCTTGCTGTTATCTTTTCTTAGCATGTTCAAGAACACTGCTTTAAAACACTCCTGGCCAGCTGACTGAATAATGAACAATCAGCAGAACAAGAATTAGGTTAACCTGTTGCTTCCTCTACTCTCTCCCCTGTTAAGGTGCCCACACACCTTGCGATAATCATACGATAATCGCGGGAAAATCTGATTGCTGCTGATTTTAACCATTCCCTACTCTATCCAAAACAAAAAAACAAACAGATTTTTGCGTTAGATATACTTTATATAAAAGCTCTCGGAGAGAGTGGATGATTGGTACCCCTCTTGCCGATATTAGAAAGGTAAGCTCAGATTAGGCTGTCTACAGATCCCTACAGTCTACAGATACTTCACAACATCATCAACCACTCCTGGCTGATTAACTATTTTTTTCTGGATGATTTTCTGCCTGATTTGTACTGTTGAGCGCTGGGCATACACATTAGTCAGATATTACAAAATTGCTTTTCTTATCCTGTGTTTTGGAGAGAAAAAGGGAGGTCAGATCTTGTGTGCACAGTTTGATCATGTCTGATCTACTAGTTTTCCTTATGGGACTTCTATTTAATGCAACTAAATATTCAGCATATTCAACGATTTTCATCAACAAATGCTGCACATTTTCATCTCTCTAAAGTTCTTGCTTCGAATCCTTCACAAAATCAACATTTTACACTGGGTGCTTTTTTTTTCTGGGCTTTCTTGGCCTTGTATGACATATCAAGATACGTAAATCAATAAAAACAGCTGATCCATGTTCTGCTTTTGTGTAAGCGATCTGCTTCTTTTGATACATCTCATGCCCACCAGTGCAAAACTAAAT
This sequence comes from Nanorana parkeri, assembly GCF_000935625.1. Lineage (NCBI taxonomy): Eukaryota > Metazoa > Chordata > Amphibia > Anura > Dicroglossidae > Nanorana > Nanorana parkeri. Next base: position 195,959 of record NW_017306974.1, read on the forward strand.
AATCACATGGCTATCTCTCCACATAGCACACCATGTAAAAGGACAAGAAAAGGGGTAGAAACACAAAATGGCACGATGCGCCTAAAAGGAGATGGATGGGCAAAATGGTCAGCTGCTGTTGCTCTGCAGTGAAAGTTAGTAAAACTGAGAGGTTGCTATAGTATCTCTGAATGCCAGAGACCGACCACCACCATAATCTGCACTAATGTTTAGGATCAGCCCTCAGTATAGAACAGGGATGACCACTAAAATTGGTTTATTTAGCAATCGACTGACCACAATCATAACCACTATTAGAGCCAGAAAGCAATTACCATAATCTTTACAAGAGTCTGGGACTGACTACTGATAAGTGTATCAGAATCCAGGAGTAAACATAACCAGCTTTAAAGTTTATTATTGATTGCTTTCAAAATCACACTTAGAGCAAGGGGACATAATCACCACTTATGTCAGGGAGTGACTTACAGTATAACCATCACTGGAGGCAAGGAGTGACCGACAGCATAATCATCACTAGAGCCAGGGGGTAACTAACAGCTTTGTCATCACCAGAGCCAGAGGGTGACCAACAGTTTATTTTCAACTAGAGTCAGGTAGTGACTAACAACATAATTACCACTAGAGCAAGGGGGTGACTTACTGCTGAATCCCCATTAGATACAGGGTGGGACTAACAACTAAATTACTATTAGATGCAGGTAGTGACTAACAGCATAATCACCACTAGAACAGGGGGTGGTCAACAATTTAATCACCTTTTAGAGCCAAGGAATGGCCAGCACCATTATCTAGAGCCGGGTAATGATCAAATGCTAATAGCTACTAGACAACCATCCTAAATATCAATATAGTCAAAGATATACCTTCTCAATATTGACAAATGGAGCCTGGGGGGTTAGTCACTCTCTATATTATATAATCATTAGTTGTGCTACATTCCCTGTACCTGAACCTGTAGCAATAAGTCGGTCATAAGTGGGTTATGCAGTAAAGCAGAGAAGAAAGATGAAACAGCTTGTTTCATCTTTCAGAAGTCAGCAGTGAAACAGCTTGTGTTAGGAACCCATTTTCGGTTGATTCACCCAGCTAGGTAGTGGCTGGCAGGTTTCTCTTCCATCTGTGGGACAGTCCACATTGGTTCTTCGCTGGTGGTGAACATATAAGGTGTCCTTGAAAGATGGCTACTAAGTGTTACGCATGCCACAAAATGTGGTCTTCTTTCACAAGAATTTTATTAGTACATGTTAGCCGCTGTACAAAAAGAGGGCCACATAATATATTGAGTGCTGTGATGATAGAGGTACTTTAGATATACAGCATAGGTATACAATAAATAGGGCAATGATACAAAAACAGTACCAAAATGTGAAGAATGGCATTGAGGGACCCAAGTTTCAAGGGCAAAAATGTTACCATCTCACCAAAGTGAGATTGAATAAAATAAGACCAAAAAGGGAAGGGTTTCCCCCTTAAAGTAGGGTATACACTGTTATTTTTTCTTCATTCAACCTGCAGTCTGAACAAAGAAAACATAATAGATTCCTCCATCCACGCTAAACATGGATGAATCCCCCGCTGTTTTTTGCTGGCCGCTGTCAGAATACCCGAACAGTGCTTGCAGCTGATTGGCTGGAAGCACCGTTTGGCTGAAGAATATTTAACATGATCGCCTTCTACCTATGGAATAGGGTCACCAACGGAGCTAATTTAAGCTGATTCAGGGAACAGGGAAATTTGTGCCATGTTTACCCACCTTAAAGTGACATTAAACCCTCAGATTTTTTAACATAAACCAATACTGTAATGTGCGCCTTGCTGTAATCCATGGTTGTTTTCCTTCTCTTTGCTGTTCTTCCTTTTAAATCTGTATCTGTTCTCATGCTCTGCAGAACTTCTGTTTTGCAGCAGACTGCCTTGTCTGAGGAATAGATACATGGTGTCTGTGTATAGGCTTGTAACCTGAGCCAGCACTACAGGAAGAGGCCCTGAGCTGAAAAGGGAAGTTCTCACCAAGCATGAGAAGACATGAGGATTTAAAATGAAAAGCAGCAAAGAGAAGGGAAACAACCATGGATTACAGTAAGGCGCACATTACAGTATTGGTTTATGTTAAAAAATCTGAGGGTTTAATGTCACTTTAAGACTCCTATAACCATTCTATAGGGCCAGCAATGGATCTCGGGTTCCCTCTGGGTATACATATTGTATCCAAGATGACCATATTTTTAGGCATTTATTGTGAGAGTCTTAAAGAATAGCGGTCATCCTCTCATTAATCATTGTGCCCGATACTTTCTGGATCACTTCTTCTTAATTAAGGGAGGGTGACTGCCATGGCAGCTCTGAATATGAAGGTTACTAATATATGTTTTGGTCAAAATGATTGATTTATATAAAGCCACCCACGAATCCCTATGTAAGTTCCGCTGAAATATTGTTCTCTTTGGTGATAGGTTCGTATCTACAATTGCTGTACCTGAGGACAGGTCCACTATATATAATATCAGTGTACCCTGATCTGAATATCCCTGAATATGGTGAATATGGCATGGTGAATTACAGTGAAATATCGGTTGGCACATAACTTTATAGAAGTTTTCTAGGGCAAGTATATTAGTGGAGCTCTTTGAAACATTATACCAGATATCATTCCATTCCTCCATAGATGAGGATTTACCAATTTCATCTTCCCATTCAAACATATACAATAGCTAAGTGGAGTTTGTCATGGAAGTATATAGTTGTGAAATGAGACCATGTCTGTGGGGGTCCCAATTGCAGGTGCGTTTGAAATTCATAAGGAGCTAGATATCAGTTTTGTTTCTGATTTATAGAGTAAACAAGATATTTCAGTTGAAGATTTCTAAAGGCTTCGCTCACTGGGGCTTTATCATATCACAGAATTGCCTGACAGCATTGATTCAAGAGTGTTAATGTCCTTAAGGTCCCACCAGCTAAACTCTTGAGGATTGTCATGTCCTGGACGGAAAAGTGGGCATCCTACCAGGCCTGCCAGTGGTAAATGTGAAGATATAATGTCACTAGAATAATGTATGCAATGCCAAAGTTTAGGTGAATGTTGAATGATTGGGGATAGTGTATAAGGGTGCATGATCCTCAGGAGATACAGCTATGAGATGACACGAGTTTGGATGATTGTGTGCCACATCGAGGACCACTGTGTGATTTTTATCTGTGGCATATAGGCAAGTTGAAGGGGCAATTTGTGCAGCTAAGTAGCACATAGCAATATTAGGAACCCTCAGCTCACCAGAGCTTTTGGATTTGTACTACACATAGTTTTATTAATTCTGGGTCTTGTTTTCCCACCCACAAATATTGGAAGACTTTCCTTTAAAATGGTAAGGGCTGCACTAATGTGACACCTAATTAAACACAGACTTATATATAATGTGTAAATCTATAAACCATAAGCTGCTGTGAACTCAAAACATTTAGTGAATGTATTCTCAAATCATTGCGCTAACAAACTGATACTAATCCCTATGTGATACACTCTAAACCAATTAATAGATATCATAATGACAAAGAAAGTGATACTGTGAAAGACAAAACAAAAACAACAACAAAGAAATGTCCACAATTAGCTCACAAACACCTTGCATGAAAAATCAGTATTTTAAATTAATTTCCAGTCTTTATATCATCTTCAGAACTTTTGTCAGCATTCTATCAGTGATAGTGAATCCCAACGTGCCCCTTCAGATATGGCACTCTCTGGAACCAATGTGACTCCGCTAGGGGGAGTCTGCTGGGGATCTTTTTTATGATGTTTTTTATGATGTTTCACTCCCTTTTGGACAGGTGAGTGGAGTCTCACCTGGAATTTGGGGGATATTTTATGCAGATTTATCCTATTTTAAATGTAAGTGCACTAGTTTTTAATGATTTGTTTAATAAATGGTTTTACACTATGATGTCATTTGATGTCCTGTTCATGAGGAAATATTGAAAGAGTCACCATTTCAACACTGATGCCATTCACCCTTTGTGTGTGGTAAGAAGCCATTTCCGGTGAGTGCCATATCGAAAGGGGCACGTTGGGATTCACTATCACTATTACTGATGGATTGCTAACAAATGTTCTGAAGGTTATATAAAGACTGAGATCGAATTTAAAATATTGATTTTTTTCATGCAAGGTGTTTGAGAGTTTGTGGTTGATTTAGACCTTTTCATATAGGGATTAATACCAGTTTGTTAGTGCTGTGATTTGAGAATACAAAACTTGAAAGAAGTAGAGCAGTTTTGGTAAACAAAACAAAAAACATTTTAACTGTGTTGATTTGGCCACACCACAAAATTTGGTATAACTTCCAGGTGTCTAAGGATGTGTATAGAAAGCGGAGTAACTAGGAGTCATTTGTGTTGTATAGTGAAGTTGAAGATGCGGTTAGGTGGATTCCTAGATAGTGCAATTTAGACACCCATGCAAAGTGCAATTTTGCAAATTGCTTTGTAGGGTGCCATGGATTTAGAAGGGTTAATGTGCAGCTTGAAAAACTTTGACATGAAGAAAGCATGGCAAACAGATTAGGCAGTGTCACATGATGTTGGGTTGCACTAGAGGTTAATATATCATCAACAAATAAAGGGGTTTTGTGTTGGACGTCACCATGTTCAAGATGCGTAACATCAGGGTTCTGTTGAAGGTCTATCACTAAGGCCTGGTGCATACCTATGCATATTTGAGCACCCAACACAAGAAGTCCCATGATTTTCAATGGCCCCTGTTCACACCAGAGCAGCAAAATGGCAGCAGGAAAATGCCAAACACCCGAAAAGTTTTTAAGTGCATTCGTCTATTGTAGGCAATGTTTCTTAAGCTGCCTATCAAAACGCCTGTTTACATAAAATCAAAAATTGTTGAAACAACCGCACGCTAAACATGTGTTTACAAACGTGCAAAAACGATGCCGCCAAGGTGTGAACCCGGCCTGAAGGTTCTAACAGGAGAATAAACTATGTAGGGGAAATGGGAGATCCCTGTCTTGTCCCTTTAACAATGATGAACGAGTTTGACACAAAGCCATGATATTTGAGCATGGCTCTAAGAGTAGTATAGTGATCCCTTATGCACTCCAGGAAACGTTCTCCAAATCCTTATTTGCGAAAGGAATAATACATGTAAGACCAGGATATCGTATCAAAGGCATTCGGCATATCTAGTTACAAGAACATACATTCCTGGTGTGGTTTTTGGGCTAGTGAGAATAGGCTACGTGCCCTGCATATTTTATCACCCACTTATGTTTATTACAGACAAAGCCCACCTGATCTCCATGTTTCAGTTTACTAAGTTGGGAATTAAGATGCATAGCAAGAATTTGGGCCAATATGGCATGACATTGATATGACATGACAGAGATATTGGGCACTAATTCTTCCATAGTTAGTAAAGCATTACTATATTAGCGCACAACATTTCACCTCCAAAACTTGTCCTTCTCTAGCTTTTTTGAATGCTACTTGTGGGGAGAATGTTTCAGATAACTCCTTATAGAAAAGGGCTGAAAAGTAATGTGGTCTTGCTTTTCTAAAAAATTCAATCATTCATGCGAGTGGGTTTGAGAAGTAATCAAGTGCAAAAGATCACAATTGGGTCATGATCAGATTCTGGTTTATCTGGTATATACATTTGGGAGATTACGGGTAAGAGAGAACGGTTAACAAGGATGTGATCCATTTTGAGAATAGATTTTAAATTTCTCCATGAATCTGAAAATGTGTATCCTGTTTCCACTGCTTGAAATGTAGAGTCACTTGTCAGACCACAAAATTGTATGTGCACTAACCAAATCAAGTTAAAGGAGAAGTATTAGGAGAGTAACATATGCTCTTCCCAATACGTAGAGTTGATGAGGGACACTGCAGCTGTCACATGCTGACTCTATACCCCGAGAGTTGAGTGATCACAAACCACTCTACACAGGGGACTCCCCCTCCCCTTTCTGTTACACCAGCAATCACTGGAAGGACAGACAGGCAAGAGGGTGGGCAGGGTTGGCTTTGGCTCTAGAGGGGCAGAACCCATTTGTCATTCAGGCATCCAGGTGGATCCCAACAACATTGTCCGGATCCTTCCCAGCTGCAGTGTGGCTCTGTACTATCAGCGTATAGCAAACAGTAGCCCACTACATCCTGACTTTGAGTCTCAGAGTCATTTGAGTTTGACATGCTTGCTGTAAGCAGCTTAATATTACTAAATACATCGGAAGCTGTGTTGTGATTATCCTGTATTAAGATAATTTTAAGAACAAAATGTTAATATGAAGTTCAATAAAATAACACACGGTAGGTAACCTGTCACAGTTTAGTATGCTTTCATTTGTATTTTGTGCTTTGAAAATGTGACTTGCTTTTAAAAGTGTTTGTTTTTAGAATATCCTTGTGCAAGAAAAGAGCTTAGTTTTAGGGCCTGTTCACACGACGTCCGTTTTCTGTGCTGACCTGATCCGTACGCTCCTGCACTAAAAATGTATCCCAATATATCCCTATGTGTTTTATGGGCTACAGTTCTCACGTGCGCAGTCCGTTCAGGTTACGACAGAAAAAATACTGCATGTCACATTTTGTACGGTCAGGAAACGGTCCAGAAACTCAAAACGCGTCAAAAATGTGTCAATAACACACTGCACTGCACTGCAGCTAACATACTTACAGCCCCACTCCAGCAAAAAATATATATGTATATATATTTTTTATTAACTGGAACGCATGAAAAACGCGGCAAAAACACATAGCACCGCGTCTGCAGATCCGCACCTGATCCGGACCTGATACTCATGTGAACAGGCTGGGTTCACACCTAGGCGTACGGAATATGCGTGTTTGCCGCGCGCTTAGTGCTGCACATTTTTACAGCAATTTCCGAGGGCTATCCGGCTGTATCCTAATGGATACGCGTGGCAAATACGCCCCAAAGAAGCTTCTGTACTTCTTTGGGCGTGGGGCGTTTTGCAGGGCGTTTTGCAGCGCGTTTTGCAGCGCTGTAAAGCGCCCAGGTGGGAACCATGCCCATAGGCAATCATTGGTTTTCACATGTTGAGCGTTTTACAGCGCTGTAAAACGCCCAGGTGTGAACCAGGCCTTAAGTCTACTTTATGGAGTTCATCATAGTTACAGTATAATCTTTGAGCATTTCCATCTGCATATTTCTGTTCTTGCCACAAGAGGGTGCTATGCTCATGGCAAACAAATGTAATCTTCAATTTATTATTGTATAGTAAGATGTGCGGTACAATCCAGTAAATATTACAATCTGAAGAAAATAAACATACTGTTGGCAGAATATTTGATATTAAGGTGATTTTAGGGTTTGGTGGAATTGTGGCTTTGAGCAGGAGAGTGTAAATAAGCTATGTTTAAATATAAAGATTAGGATGATTGTTAGCTAAAGAGGAATTGTAGCCAAGAAAAACAAACACTGCCTAAGGTCAGTGCAGACTTTACTCCTGCTCTTTTGTTTTTAAACAGTGAGCAGAGTTGTTAGTCTTCTTTTAATATATGCCCACAGTGAAAAGTGCAAGGGTTTCATGACCAGGGAGATCTGACAAAAACACAACCTAGTCTTTCCAAGACGCACTTTGTAGCTGTCAGATGCATTATCTTGCACATACTGTACACATTCTGTACATAAGTTTGGGATAGAGGCCCCATGACAATGTAGGTAAGAAAAGCAACAGGCAAAGCAGCATGGCTTGCACAATGTTTGCAGTGTGTCTGCCACCCTCGGGATGCTCTGGCTGGCATCCCATGAACTTCTGGTTAGCAGGAGCTCAGGATTACACTGGCCAGAGTGTTCCAGGTGGCTAAAAGCTGGGAGAGGAGATGCAGAGACCTTACACATCTCCCCGCCCAGCTCTTAACTGGGTCGCTCTCCCCCAGAACTGCACTCCTCAGATGTAGAAGTTCTATGGTCTTTGTCATTGGCTGGAAGAAGGTTTGCATTATCCTATCTCTGTCTTCATTTCTGACTTATAGATTTTCCTTTAACTGAGAACACTCCTCTTTTTGAGGCTCTCAAACTCACCTGATGCATTAAGCTTGCATATGCTTTATCAAGACTAAGCAAGACCTTTAGAACTCTTTTAGAATTCTGTTTTTCTGTGCCTATTTTTAAAAGGTTATGGAATCTGTATCCATGCTTTGCATGAATAGTTGTGAAGGTGGTGTGTGTGTATAATAGAAATTCATGGTCATCAGAGATTGACCGTGCACAAGGTATCACTGTAGATTTCTTGGTCAGCAGGATAGGTGAAATTAGAATGTCAGCAGGATAGATGTCTAGTGATTCTAAGGGGAGACAAAATTTGCACAGCCATACGTCCCATGAAACTTCATGTACATTTGTTTTGTGCGAATAGAGGCAAAGGGATCTTAGATTTTAAGTCCCTCGAGGGCAAGGACTGATGTGAATGTACAGTATGTAAAGCTCTGCATAAATTGTCAGCGCTAAATAAATACCAATAGTAAATAAATAAAATATATATTCTTTCCCAGTCAATTGTAATACAGTATCAGGAAAATACCACATTATGGTTACTAGATGGAGGTGAAAAGCAAAGGAAATACATTCTTCCTATGTTCTCCAGCGCTATCTAGTGGTCATAATGTGGTATTTACCTGATATTACATTCAGCCTGCAAATAAAATATACCAACATTCATCTTTGCCTTCTTTCAAACAGAACAAATTAAGTTTCGTTTGATGAATGGTTTTGCAGTTTTGTTTTTTTTAAACAAACCTCTAAGTCTAATGAAATGAAAACCAAGGGTCCCAAATTATTATAGTAGTCACCAGCAAGAAAGGTAGCTTATGGATCAGCTAACTAGAAATCACATTAAGGTGCATGAAGTTTAGAATTTTCCTTTCAAATCCCATTCTCCTCTTCCATTGGTGGACTGAATTTACAATCCTAGTGGTTGTTTAACTCCCTGCATATGCCAGTGAATTTGCATCTCAGTACAAGCAATTACCTTTCTACCTTTCTCCTTTAGAAAATCAGGAGGGTGCCATCTAATGAGAGGAGCAAGACTGATACATTTTCATCATTAGATCATCGTGCCTTGTTCAACACCTGCAAGGCATGATAACCCAAGGCAATGTAGAGCTTGAGAAAGGTTTTTAATGGTCAGAATGGAAATTCCTTTAGTAGCACTTCAAGCTCATAGTTTCTGTATAGTTGTATGCATGTAGATTCTGCCATACGTTCTTTCCTTTTGGATATGAGAAACGTGTGACCATTGGCTTTAGTTAGGATAAGTTAAATTCTCATGCATGGAGTTGTAGTCACTTGTAAATATTTAATGTCTGATGATTTGGTCTTTGCTTTCATTAATGTAGATGCTTTGTTGGCTAAAAAGCTTAATTTTAACTCCCAAAGAGATTTTTATTATGATGTATGTAGTTTTGTCCCTTTTAAAAAAGTCTGTCCCAAAGTGGCCTTTAGGAGTTCAAGCGTAGACACTTTTAGTCTACGCTATGACTCTTCTATCCTCTATTTCCTCCTAAGTAGATGCAATGCTGACTATTAGAGTAACAGAAATTTGTAAAAACAAATTACTGTTGCCATAGCACGACTATGAACACTTATGTGCATCATTAGGGCGACAAATGCTACCCCTAGGAAACTGAGAAATCGGCTTATGCTTAAAAACGCACAAGAAGGTTGGTTTTGTGGTCTTGTTAACGCTAAACTTCAACCTTTAATACAGGAGTTTTGGTGCTCACTGTAGATAGCACATTTCAAATATACTGTGTTAACCTAATAAAACCCTGGAGGGATTGGGAGATTTTCTCAGCAGGAAGCAACCCTAAAATATTACCAGTAAAAGGTATACCAGAGGTTAGGATGTCATGGTTTGTTTGCTGCCTTGCTGAATAAAAATGCAGGACAAACCTGCCTGGACTTTTCTTGGGTGTTCCTGTCTCATGCATGGTTTACCACTACCAGTTGAGCATGCCCCCCTTAAAATACGGGATGGTGTCATCAGACTGCTGCAGGCAGGAGGAAGCATTTTCTCAATTGTCTCTTCCCCCATTGTTCGGACTGCAACACTGTAACTCTGAAGGAGTCACAAGGAGAGAAGCTGCAGCAGGAGGTTAATCTGTGTTAGACATTTGTAAACTTAACCAAAAGCTGCACAGATACCAAGATTTACATTATTTTGTCATATGCAAGCCAGAATCTCAGTTTAGGAAGTGGATGCTGATACTAGAGAGTACCTGAACAAAGATGGTGCTTTCCCAGAAAAAAAGGCAGATAAAGCAATTGTCAGAGGAGTAATGCGACCCTTGTGAGAGATAATAAATACTTGTAAATGTGATTAAACGTTATTTAAAATAAGAAAATATATGTGATGCTCAGTACAGTCACAATGATCAGTCTGGCAAACTGTTCTTTGCTTTTATTCTGTAAAGTATATAATAGTTTTTTTGCAAAATATAAATGAGGCCCAATGTATTCTTTTGTTGCACCATTTAACTATTTGCCATATTCTAACTAGAAAATAAAGGGTCTCTTTGTTTTGTGTTCCCTGGTCAGGCAAGATGCTGACAGTCACATGACCTGCTATGCATCCAGCCCCGAAGCCAACTTCCAGTACAGAGAGATGAACGGTCGTGGAACCCCAGCCAAATGGGAGGAACAGCAGAAACTCTTGGCACTTGAGCAGACATGTGGAGTGTTCAGAGTGGACTTGGGTCATATGCGTTCACTGCGCCTCTTCTTTAGGTGAGAAAGGAAATAAAAGCAGGTTAGGATGTTATATCTATTTTGAGTAAGTGGTTTAAAAAGTCAAGTTAAGTAATGGAAAAAAGTTGAGAACTTCTAGGAAAACAACATCTTTTAAAAGAAGGTAGTTGGAGTCAGGTTATCCAATCATTTCTTTTGGTTCCAAACTGTTTGGATGTCAATTTACCTAACCTGCACTATTAAAAAAAAGCCCTATAAAAAAATGATATATATAAGTAGAGGTGCACCGTGATGAAAATTTCGAAAACGAAACCGAAATGAAAAGGCCAGGCCGAAAATGTTTTTTATTCTAACTTTTTCAAAATAAATGTATATTTTATTTTTATTTATTTTTATTAAATATTTGTATTTTTAACTTTACTTTTAGGGGCTTTGGGAAATATTGGGGGTCTAAACAGACCCCTGATATTTCCCTTTGCAAAAAGAGATTGAGGACACAGGGTCCTCAATCTCTTTTTTTTCTGCAGCCCCTGTTATAAATGAACAGGAAACATCTATACTGAGTGTTACTGTTCATTCATAACTTGACGACAGAATATGTTTACTATATCCACAATCATGATGTAGATCACAATCGTGATGTAGATCACTTCCCACTCATTCATAATTGAGGATATAGTAAACATACTATGTCCTCAATTATTTACACTCACTCAGCGATCACTGATCGCTGAGTGTTTGTATTCGCTCTCTGGCCACACCGCTCTCCCGAACTGTGACAGGAGGCCGAGCGGTGCGGGGAGGAGAGACGCCGGCCGCTCACAGAGCACACCTCCCACAGTGCTCGGCAGCCTGTGACGGTTTCTCTCCTCCCCGCTGGGATAAGGAGCAGTGCCCAGCGGGGGAGGAGAGAAAGAACGGATGCACTGCAATATCTATCTATCTATCTATCTATCTATCTATCTATCACACATCTATCTTCATACACATATATTCGAATCTTGAAAAGAACTCGATATTAGTTAGGCTGGGTTCACACCTAGGCGTACTGAATATGCTCGTCTGTCGCACATTTTTTTTACCGCGATTTGCGGTAAAAAAAACACGCGACAGACGCGCGTTTCCGAGGGCTACTTGGCTGTATCCCAATGGAAACACCCAACAAAAACGGCCCAGTGTACTTGTTTGAGCGTTGGCCGTTTTGTAGGGTGTTTCAGACGGGCGGAAATACGGAAAGGTGTGAACCATACCCATAGAAAACAATGGGATTTCCATGTTTGTACGTTTTGTGGAGCGTTCATAGAGACTTGAACGCGCGACAAAACGTAAAGGTGTGAACAGGGCCTTAGGGTTTATTTCTTTTAGATATTTTTAGAGGGACATATGTTCCAATTTGTGTTTGGGAACATATCTTGTATATACATTGCCTGGCCCCCAGAAAAGTCTCACACTCTAATATTTTGTTGGACCGCCTTTAGCTTTGATTACGACACATATTTGCCATGGCATTGTTTCAATAAGCTTATGGAATGTCACAACATTTATTTCCATCCAGAGTTGTATTCATTTTTCACCAAGATCTTGTAGTGATGATGATGGGAAAGTTGGACTGCTGTGCAGTCTTCTCCAGCACATCCCAAAGATTCTCAATGGGGTTAAGGTCTGGACTAGTGGCCAATTCATGTTTTGAATTGATGTCTCATGCTCCCTGAACAACTCTTGCACAATCCTGGCATTGTCATCTTGGAATATGCCCATGACATCATGGAAGAAAAAAAATCAATTGATGGAAAAACCTATAGGGTTATTCACGTATATTCACTCAGGGTGAAGAGTTTGCAGAACAATCTAGTCCAAAATACCTGATTTGGAGAAATTCTCCAAATTCCGCTCACTTTCCAGTTCAGTTTGTTGTCCTAGATTGTTCACTTCTCCTGCCTTCTCCAAACTCTTCACCCTTTTGTTAATAACCCTGCTAGTCATTCAAAATATTCAGGTAAGCAGCTGAACTAATTGTTTTGGGGGCATAACATATGGAACATATTAACACTGCAGTAAAAATCCAATGGAGGGCTCTTACCTATTTGCTTAGCTAAATCCAGGTGGTGACTTTTTTGGGGTCCATCAGTGTATATACATTTGTTTTTTGATGTAATAAACTATAGTTTTATATATTTTTTGTTTATATTAGGATTATTATAGGATGTAGCTGTAGTGCACTCCCTAAGGAGCTGCAGAGAATAGTAGAATGGGTTCCATGTCGTTCCTCTATGATAGACCTCAATCAATGGATCCACAGCACACCTTGGGGGTTTTTATATGAGCTTTACTATAAACTGGTTTCAAGATAACAAGATAGTAGAGGATATAATTGAATATATAAATGAGGGATTATCACATTAACTTTACACAGCTTAACAGTTCAAATGTGTATATGGCACAATTAGCACAGATTGGTATACATATCTGTTGATCTAACTGAGAGAGTCCCATGTGTGCTAGATAAAGTTCCAATATACCTGGATACCTAACCAACTGGCAAGTGGTAAAATCTTCGGCTAGCCAATGTTGGGGCCCAAATGTAATTGGTGAAGTGCTCTATTAAACAGCTGCATTGTGGCCTGTGGCCGTTCACCACTCTAGTAGTAAAGATAGCAGTCTCTGTATTGGATGGGCTTCAGGCGTTGATTTCTGTTATAGATTAAGTTATCATTGGACGGAATCAGCAATATCAGGCATCTTCCATCAGCAGAGTTGTCACTCCCAGTGTTCGTTCATATAAACCAGGTCTCCATACGAACCGAGCAGCGCTCAAGCCACAGTCAAATCCGAACGCTCTCCAGACAGGGAACAAGCAGTGACCTCTCCTGTAAGCAGCCAGCAATCCAGAGCTGGCTTGCTTGGGGCGAGACTACAGTCTTTCTCAGGCAGAGTTAGCAGAGCACTGTATTTGTATCTGCTGTCTCGCCCCAAGCTGGAATTCCTGGGCTTCCACACAGAGTTCACTTACTCTCCTCCCTGCAGCCTGGGTAATGTAGTTTTTGTAGTTCAGTCCAGTATACATCTTTCCCCACTGCGAACCTCCACTCCCATAAGTCTCTGCTACAGGGATCCCGGACATCAGCAACATGATTAACTCGTAAAGGAGACCATACTGCATCTGGGCTACATAGCCAAACCTTTTCAAGTTACAGAGATGTTATAAATGTGGAAACCTACATTTATTTTTCATATTAATAAAATCTCTCTTTTTGTTACCAGCTGAAAATAAGGTGACGGAAATAGGAAAAAGCCCCATGTAATTTGTGTCATAGACGTAGAGTTAGTTGGGCTAATGACTAATAGCATCATGCCGTTCTGTGTGACGGGTGAGCTGTTTTATTTGGATTCCTCTAGAGCAAGCTAGGTGTTGCTGAGACTACCTGGAGCATATAAGGTCAGCCAGCTTTTGTTATATAGTATGGTAGCTTTGAGTACAGAATCCTTCTAATCTATCTGCTCTCCTAACTAATCACCGTAAAACAGCATTAGTAGTCAGCAGAATATCCATCTATCTTTGTTGGTGAAAACAGCAATACTGAAACCATGGAGATAAAATGCATCCACTCAACATTTGTTATGTTCCTTAAGGATCCATGGGGCTGAGCCATCTATTTTTACTACTGCAGGCTGGATCTGATGTTTACACAACATGTGATATTGAAGTCACCCTGTTTGGCGCTGTTTTCTGGATAGTTAGTGACGCATTCGCTCTCCATTACTGCAGCTTACCTTGCTGTAATTAACAACAAAGATGGATGTATAGATTACATTGCTGTAATCAACAACAAAGATGGATGTATAGATTACATTGCTGTAATCAACAACAAAGATGGATGTATAGATTACATTGCCGTAATCAACAACAAAGATGGATGCAAATATGAGATGGGAGAGCAGCTAGAGTAGCTGGATTCTAGGTTTACAGGTACTATAAGAAAGAAAAAATGGCTCCTTGACCTTAGTTGATCTAGGACAGGGGCGCCCACTATTTTTCATCTGGAGATCTACTTTTCAAATGACGAGCTCATTGAGATCTACCAACGAAAAAACACCTGCATTCAGGGGCGGGAGGGGGCGTGGGCTGTGCAAGCAGGCCCCTCGCCCACAGTGCGATCGCCTGCATTAGTGCCTGTGTTCCAGTCCAGTGCGATCTGCAAAAAGTCTCAGCAACACTGTGACTGCTCCAAAAGAAACCCTTAAAACCATTTCTTTCCTCCCAACAAAGTATAGTCCAATGATGTCAAAGTCACTAGCCCAGCAAAAAGGTAATAACAGCATTTTGTATCTTTTTGACATTTGGGTTTCTCTGACAATTTAGCCATCTCCCAAGCACCTTTTAGTTTCCCCTGTACAGAGGGAAATATTATATATAAAGGTGCCCTTTAATATTGGGCCAATTAGATCTCTCACCTGATTAACAATAAAATGTTGTGCCCTTGATCGAAAACCAGCCAGTCAAGAATTACATTCAAAAAATATGTGAACAGTTTTGTACCCAGAAGTTGTTTAAAATACTTCTGAACAGATTTGATCACCAAGCATTCGGTTGAGTTTTTTTTCTGATAAATGAGCATCCGATAGTTGCTATAAATTATGGTTCAGTGCGTATTGGGTAGATTTCCCTTATGGTTCAGATACTTTTTCCATAAAGTACCTTGATTTTTTTTTTTTAAATATGTGTCCAATGACAATATGTGAAATGTTATGTGCATTTGTGATTAAAGTAGATCTCCAGGCAAAACATTTTTTTACTTTTTCACAGATTACGGAACGCTGGATCCTCAGTCTAGTTTTTACTTGTGTGTGTGTGTTGGGTAGACATCCTGCCTGATAACCATGCAGGAAGTGTGGTGTAATCTACCCCAAGGGGACACAGACAGAAATTGCCCCTCTAAGTAGAGTGAATATATGTTCCCCCTCAATAATAAAATACAGATAGTGGATTTAATCCTTCTGAGCTCTACTAAAAAAAAAAATATTTCATTGCAATTTTTCCTCAATGCAGAGATTTTCTGTCCTGATCACCAGCTCCTGTTACTAATAAGAAAGTGTGGAAAATCTCTTAAGTAGAAATGCAGCAATAAAAGTTTGACGGAGGTTATAAAGGCCTGTGTCAATGGGGTTTTGTCTCCCCCAGATTGCCAGTCTGACTATGAACACATGTTTATTAGGTTGGCAAATACTACAACTGCCCTAAATGAAAAGATGTGCAGATAAACAACAGCCATTACTATGTCTTAGCAACTGCATCATACCCCAATGCATTAGTGGCTAAACAATTAATAAAGAGTCGCTATTTAAAGTAGGAAAAAATATGGGAAATGAAAGACAAATATTTTTTTCCAGGTGGCATAAACATCTAAATGAGAAATAGTTTCAAATCTGCTGCCAAAAGCATGTTTACAAGTCTCCTTTTACATTCTGTTATTTTTATATATTATAAGGACAGATTAAAAAAATATATTTAATTTTAATTAGATGGTCTTTATGATTTTGTCCATTTCAGCGATGAAGCTTGTACCAGTGGACAGTTGGTGATAGCCAGCAGAGAAAGTCAGTACAAAGTTTTTCATTTCCATCATGGAGGACTGGGAAAACTATCTGAAGTGTTCCAAAAGTGGAAGTACTGCCAGGAGACACAGGTCAAGGAGCAGGTAGGAAGCAGAGGGGTCCTGGATCTGGGAAAGGGAGGCCAGTGTGGCTAAGAAGGGAGGAGGTGTTTTTCCACGTAGGTGCAATGTGGACAAGCTGAAAAACTGCAATTGTATTTTATTTCCTGGGTTCAAGGTGCAGTGGCTCGAAATGTATTTTTGGGTTTGTTATCACATGCTTGTTAGCCTTCTGTCTATACATAGTGACTATTGGTATTGCCAGGGAATATCACACAGTTCCAGGAGCAACAATAAATATCCATTACTTCTAGGTATAGGGAGTATGTGATTCCCTCCCTTCCTCCCACATTACAGCACTGGTGATTGGCTGCTCAGGTGCCCAAATTTGGAGCTTACATTGGGCATCGTCTCATCACTACTGGTGGCCAAATGGTGTGGTGGGTGAGCAAAATGAATGTAAGAATGGGCTAGCTTTAACATGAACCTGTTGCTTTACCCTGTATGGGCAAGGCACAAGTTAATTTGAAGGCCCCTTTCACATGGGCACTATTGGTTCCGATAAGCAGAGGATCCGTGCACTGATCCCCTGCTGATAAAAGCAGTTCGGAATGAATACCACTGTTGTAACATCTGTGTCCCTCCAGTTTTTTCCTCCATCATACAATGGAGGAAAAAACGGAACTTGTGGGACCAATGTTAAAGGGGTTCTAAACCCTCCTGTTTTTTTGCCTATATCTACTGCTATCAAGCAGTAGATGTAGGGAAACAGTTAAAAAAAACAAACAAAAAAACCCGCTAAAACAGCGGTTTAAACTTAACTTTTTTTCTTTGCGCGCTCCCTCACCGAGAATCAGGAAATCCTCGTACGGCCGCAAATGATCTTGGGGCGGGCGCATGTGCAGTTCCAATTCTCGGCCGGAAGACGAGCAGAGACGCAAGGTAAGTCTATGGACGCGTGCACCGGCATGCAGACACCGCTGGATCCGAAGTGCCTGCAAGCAGAGAGGTGTCAGCGCTGGATCGGAGAGCCGCCGCACCGCTGGAGGGACAGATGAAAACATCAGGAAAGAAGAAGATCGGAATAAAAGACATCATTTATGGTGAGTGCTAACATGGGGGGGAGGACATTTTTTTTTTTTTACTTTAATGTCACTTCAAGTCTACGGAATTGGACATAAGCAAACATGTGTCCATTTACATCAAAGTACCCCCAATCCGCCAGGATCAGGTCCACCAATATTGACTCTGTTCCGTTTTGTTTTCCGGACCAAGATGGAGACGGGGTAGTCAGATGTCAACGGACACACATAGGGCTTTCGATCAGATCTGCCTGTAAAACTGACAGCGGACCTAATCGGACCTCCTGTCTGAAAGGGGCCTAAGGCCTAATTTAGATAATTACATTTACAAAAACATAATTTATGAATATTCAAAAAAATATATGCATTTATCATGTGCATTCTGAATTGTAGTACCATAGGTTACAATGAACCATACATATGTAATCGTCTGCATGCTTGATTCTTTGAAAGTCCACAGTACAGTATATAGTATGTGAATGGCACTGGATAAAATGGTCTCAGTTCTGGTTCTCAGTGCAGTCTACTGTTGCATTAACGTGATTGTGTGTGTAAAAGGCCCACACCTCAATCATTAAAGGGTATATGTGGGCAAATTCAGTACATCTCTCCAATACATGCACATTTTTCTATGTTATGGCTCTTTAAAATTAGAAATACCTAATGATCCTGCCTGAAATGCAGTTAGCTCCCACTGTATCTTCCTCTAGTGAGCTGACAACACTATCATTGTTGCACTGACATAGCAGGAGAGGGTATTAAACAGCAGACATCTGGCATGGGAAGGGTGTGGGTGCTGAAAAATGTTAAAGCCCCACTCCTGATAAAATATGAACCCTCTTTAACTCATCCTGCATGGTTGTTTTTCTTCCCTGGATAAGCAAGCTATACTCATCTAAGTCCACCATCCAGGTCCCTTGCCAGTGTGGGTTCAGGGTGCAGGGAATCATTAAATTGAGCACTGTAGATGGTCCTTCGCCTGCTGGTCCTTGACAATGCTCTTTTGGATCCTGAGAGGACCTCACCGCTGGACGGCCAGAGAAAAAGCTTGGGACAGCAACACCAATTAAACGTGGCATTATGTAAGTAAAATAGCCTTTTTTTTTTTAAAAGAGAGGATATGCTAAAATGTACATGTACCTGGCAGCTGTGCCAAATATGTTTTTTTAGATCTTGTCCTGACACAGGCTTTCAAGGAAAACCTCGGGGATGAGGTCCTCTAATGTGGTGGCTGCATTAGTTTTCTTTTTTAAGGCTTTTCCCCCCTTTATGTTACTCACTTTCTGTCCCTGAGTACCTTCACTCACTAATCCACTGTATCTACGGAGGACCAATGTTGTCGCCATAGGCTACTGTTTTGAACCAGACTACAAACACCTCCCCTCTCATCATCTTGATTACATAGAGAGCAATGCTTTGTACTTCACAGGAGATAATCAGTACGGCTGATAGCATTGACTGAGATTTCAGTTCAGTCCACAGGAAGTTATAATTACACAAGAATTCTGTCAGGCTCAGCAGGTATTTTCTGTACTTGAAGAAACTTTACTTCACCAGAAAAAAGGAAAGCGAATG
>NW_017306974.1:215021-228355 GCF_000935625.1 Nanorana parkeri
CCTAGCCAGGGAATATCACACAGTGTATAGTTTTTAAGATGGGGGGGTCCTCAGATATCTGCCCCCCTTCCTATGTGAGTGAGTAAGGGGTACATAGTAATATTTTATATAAATTGGGTATTATATTCTGTTTCTGTGCACTTTTCATTTCAGTGTATTATATCCTAAAAATACAGGTTTGACAAACATTTGTGCAAATACCGTGCAACATAAAAATTGCAACTAGCATTTTTTTTATTCTACAGGACCTCTGCTTTCAGAAAATATATCATTGTTTGGGGGTTTTACTCTGTTTTCTAGCAAAAAAAAAAACAGATTTTATCATGTGTGTGCAAATAGTATGAAATTGCTAGTTAGGTTGAAAAAAAAAACAAGTGTCCATCAATTTGAACCAAAATAATGAACAACTTTTGTATCCTCAGAACCCTAAACATGTAGTTAATTCAGAAGAAGAAAAAACCTTTACAAAGTAGGAAGAAACTGGACAGCAAGTCCATGTGTTTGCACCAGACATGTCACAGTGCCATATTTAAGTGGGTCTTTATTTAGGGCTAATTAAAGCTGAACTGTGGGATTTTGTGTACTTACTACATTATTCCTGCCTCCAGCTATTCCTCTCTTATCTCCTAAGCTCTGGGTTGTAGGCAGAAGAAGAACTTGTTTGTTGTTAAAGAAGAACTCTACACTGCAAGAGTTAAGTGCTTGTTTTGTCTTGGGGCTCAAATAAAGCAGATATACTCACCTGATCCTCAGTCACCTCTCTTCCCTTCCGTTCCAGTTTTAGAATGTTCTTTAGCTTCCTCACATCTAATGCCATGCATTTGTATGCGTTTTTGATGCGTTGCCATGGGTTCCAGTGCAATCCAGACCAAAGAAAATGAGACCAGCAGTATTTTTTTGGTCTGGTCCAGAGCGGACTCTGCTGGTGTGAACAAAGCCCAGAAATACTATAGGGATACATTGCGATGTTTTCTTGGTCCGGGATCAAACTGTTCTGGTCTGGACATGATCCGAACATGGTGTGAACAAGCCCTTAACAGAAAGGTTGGGCTAAATAGTCTCCCAGCCTCCAGCTGACAGACAGCTAATGGTGGACGATCAGTTTGCTCTTAGACTGGTCCCTGGAGTGCTTCTCCTCCTCCTCTGCAGCGGTCTAAGGTCCCTGAGTCATGTCTAAGGCCCTATTCACACCTATATCTTTAGGCGCTATTAGGGATTCCTGCATCAGGAACTTGCATTTTCCTGCAGCAGGAATTCCTAATCTGTCGATCATTAACTTCCACGGGTGACAGTTGCCGTTTGTAAATGGCAGATTAGGGATTTCTGCTGTAGGAAAACGCAAGATCCTGATGCAGGAATCCCTAATCGCACCTAAAGATAAAGGTGTGAATGGGGCCTCATGCACAGTGTATAGGACGTGAGGACGCCTAGGGACATACCATTGCTGCAGCTGAGGGGGAGACAGGCTGGAGGGAGGGATGTTACAGCCTGCCGGATCTGCGGTTTGGGTGAGGTATAACTTTTTATTTTAGCATCTAGACAAAAATAAATAAATGAGCACTTTAACCCTTGCAGTGCCGGGGTAGCCCCACTCCAATGGTTAAGAACAGTTTTACCTGGAGCTCTGCTTTAAAAATACAAAATGATAATTGGTTACAGTGAGTTCCTGAGCTTTGGAAGCTTTATTAACTAGGTAATTTGTATCCAAATGAGCAAATGTGTGTGACCGTCCCTCATTTTTTAGTAGATTGGTGTATTTGGGGGGTCATAGAAAGTATGTGCTTTTGTTTGGTTACAGGTTTATTGGTGCGGGTTTCCACGTGATTGGTTAAGTCATTTAAATTATGTTTCATCATACATTCAGGAGTTATAAAAATAAGGATGGAAAATTCATGATGACTGACAATGTTTGTTTCCGAAAACTCATGTGACTTTTAAATTGTTTTTGAAAGACAATTTTTCTGTAATGGTGATGGACAGTTATGTTAAAAGGCAAATAGTGACCCCTTTGTATTATGGGAAGAATGATTTGCTTGTGTGTCCTGCCAACATGAGCAAATTGCAGTTTAGTTCCTAAACAGTAATTGGTGCATTGCACAGTGACACTTTGTTAAAGGTGGAATATAAAAACACTCTCCGTTAAGGGTTGAAATTACAGCCAGAGATGTGTGTTTTACATGAGTGAACATTTTTCATGTCTCTGAATACAAGCATTGATTTCTTGCAGTCTCTGTATTACAGGCCTAGAGTGTGTGAGAAGGAAGTAGAACAAGGTGCCAATCAATTTATGTTCTGAAAAGAAGTATGCTGATAGGAAGAGAAAGCAGAGTGAGAAATGAGCTCATAATTGTGCTGCTTCTCTTTTCACTATCCAGTCACAGGCTGGGGTGGGTCCAGGACCCCATAGTTTAGAGGAAAAGTTTACAGTTTAGTGGAGAAAGAAATGTACTGCATGGAAAATCTTTGCATTGAAGGTAAATATTGTAGCAACGTCCGGTTTTGTTATTTTATTTTTAATGGACTGTTCACTATTACCTTGTTGTTTTTGGCTGGAGCTCTGGTATAATAAAGTAGGGGTTGTTCTTGGGCCAAATTTAAATGCAGCATGTTTGTTCTAAAATTACTTCCCATTTGGTGCACTGCCAATTGCAGTAAGACCTGCTCAAGTAAAGCTTTTTCCTGGTGCCTACATGGCAGCATATGTTATGGGTATGCTGTCATGGATAGGCACCAGGAAAGGAAAGTTGTGGTAGGTGATAATACAATTTTACTGGTGCCTACATGGCAGCATACCCATAATGTATACTGCCATGGTTAAGCACCAGAAAAGGAAATTTACAGTTGGTATTGATTCCTTTTCTTGACTCCTACTTGGCAGCCCACCCATGTTACATGCTGCCATAGATACGCACCAGGAAAGGAAAATTACAGTGGGTATTGATCTCATTTTCCTGGTGCCTACATGGCAGCATACCCATAATATATGCTGCCATGGATAGGCACCAGGAAAGCAAAGTTGCGGGAGGTATTGATACCACTTTTCCTGGTGCCCACATATGTATACCCATAATATGTGCTGACATGCTTAAGCCCTTGCCGTCCACCCATTGTAAAAATTCGGGCAGACAGAGGATCCTTCCCGGCGGGTGGACGCATATGTACGTGATTTTTATTCTGCTCGCACGTGCCCCCTTTCGGGCGCGCGCAAGCATAGTCTAGCCAGGAAGGTAAACAGCCGTTACCAGCTGTTACATACAAGTGTTCAGCCGGCTTTCAGTACAGCGTTGTATGACGGAATAAACGTCAGTCAAAGTACTGCAGCGCTGAATACTGGAAAATGTTCTGGACAGGAAGGGGGTTTAACACCCCGGTCAAGTGGTTAAGCCCCATGAAAGGAAAGATATTGACACAATTTTCCATTTTCCTGGCACTAGCCTACCCATAATATATACTGACATGGATAGGCACCAGGAAAGGAAAATTTTGATAGGTACTGATACAATTTTCCGTGTTTTTATTTAATACTGACACATGTTAGTCTTAACACGTTAAGCTACAACAATGGTTGACCCTTATTTTCAGTAATGAGATCCAATGAGAACTGTTACTAGCAGTCACATGGCCTAAAGTAATATTGTTATGGCTCATAAAACATTTTGTATAGCTTAGTGAACCAAGGCAATTATCAGCTAAAATCACAAGCTTTAATTTAGTATTTAGATTTTAAAAAGCCTGATTTGTATGAACAGAACATGTTCACATGCCACTTTTACAGTGCGACCGAAAATGAGCACAGTGTTTTTAAACTGTGCAGAGCTGTGGATCATGTTAAGCTGGTGAAGCATATTTTCATGCCAATGACATTTGACAACCCCCTGGAGAGTTCCAGTCAAAGCAGTTGTATCCTGTCCCTGCTGTTGTGGTGGTGGATGAAGATAATTAATTATGCTTCTGCACTGTGCAGGCCTCAGTAGTAGCCATGTAATGCAGCTTTCCTGGTTTTGCTGTGGCATAGGCCATTTGTAATATACAGTTCTGCTGGATCATATCCAGAATTGCTTCTGCCTGAGGGAAGGGCTGGCTACCAAGATTCAATGTTAACAAAAGAGGATGGGTTAATCAGCCATAATTAATACAAATCAAAGATCTTCCCATGAGACAAGCAGTTCTCCACCAACTGAGTTATATGTGTATCAATGTAAAATGTATTCTGGTATCACTGACCAGCTGGTAAATGCCATGATAATATAATACCTCACAGTGCTTAAAGTGTCATTAAATCTGTGAATATTTAATGGGGTTGGGACAGGCTGAACACATCATTTATTCGATCTGACATTGGGTGTCAGTATAATACCAACAGAGAATAGGGAGTGTATAGAAATCCTGGCAGTAGCAGAAATTTGTTTTCTGTCTGCCTTTATTAAGGTTGAGTGATTTCAGCTAAATTAATTTCTCTGCAAAATTGCAGATCTTGGTGACATTTTTCCAAAGCGCAAACACCCAATTTTGATCACTGAGCTGCTTAGGCGAAATGTGCATGGGAAAAAAAGCAATTAAAATATGGGTTTTTGGGGTGTATTTAGGGTAATTTGATTTTTTTCTCTTTTAATTGTATGTTCTTTGCAGTTGTCCTATTTGTATTATTATTATTTTCAGTAAAAAAAAAAAAAGAAAAAAAAGAATGAGGCTTCAGCTGGCTATACACTGCTCAAATTTGGGCTGATTCCTGCTGAATCAGACGATATGCCAGCTGTGAGTGGTCGTGCCGACTTGCTAAATTTTTGCAGAATAGTTCCTGTACCTAATCGGATACAGGCGCTGTTCAGGGGTATGCAGTGGCTGCTGAATACAATAGACAGCAGCAGGGATTCCTCTATCTATGCTGTTTAGCATGCATGGGGAAGTTTAATGATTTGTCTTTTTTCATGGCTTGCTAGACTTGGGGCTGTTTTTTGCTCAAACACAGATCCAGGATAGTTGAAAGGAATTTCCATAACCCATAGGAGTATTTGAGGCCCAGAGTTTTTTCTATATTAGTGTTTTACTTTTTATTAACCTTAAATGACAAAATGGTTTGTGCAACAATTCTATATGCTATATTAATTTTTAAAGATTTTTTTTATTTTTAAAGTGGAGTTACTCTTTAAAGCCTTGTGGCAGTGTGTGGCAATGCCACGGAGTATACTGGCAACACAGTCACCCAGGACTCTCAGCCAGAGGGGCTGAGAGGTTCAAGAACGAAAATAGTTTTTCAGGGAAGAAGCTGGCCTTTCAGTTGCCTCCGTTTTTTCTGGATTATAGCTCGGATCTGGATCTCTGGAGATTTCTTAGAGTTCTGGGTGGGATGAAATCTCCAGTCCTGCGGTCAGGTGTTGCCTTGCCAGGGATCAGGTGGCTGGGAGCATCCTCATTAGGAGCCCAGATCAGAGCTCAAGAGAAGAGGTGGTATGTGCTTGGAGGCACATGATGGTCAAGCCAAGCCAGTGGTGTGTGGGTGTGCAGGAGGCACACGGCCACAAGCAGACTCGGGTGCGTGCTGGATGCATGTGGAACAGCCAGGGGAGGCTGTGGAAGGTCGGTGACCCAAGGGACCTGGTGGACACACTGCTGAGAGAGTAGTGTGAGTGCTCACGAGAGGTGAGCAGTGTGAGTATCACACAGAGGTGTGCTAAAGAGTGTATATGCTGAGGAAAAGCAGATTATTATAAAAAGCACATGAACTGTTTCATTTATGTTGAAGAGGAATAAAGACTATCCTGTTTATGTTCAAGTTGACTTCAAGACTGGTCCTTAAAAGGAGATCTATGAGGTGAGTGATTTCCACTCATCCTCATAGTTAGAGCCAACCTGTGACAAAGAAGCTCTCACAGGTCGGCACTATCAACCGGGAAGTGAGCAGAAACATGCACAATCTGCTCACTTCCCGATCGTCTCGCAATAGCCCGCAATATACTGAGCTTTGGGTCACGCGAGGAGGTTAGCATATGTCCTCCCGTGACCCTAAAGAGAACTATGGGGTAGTGTTTTTTCCGAGCGCTTACCATTGGCTATATTCCACAAACAACACAGCCTCTTTAATGCATTTGTGTATTTTTGTTTGCTTTATGTGTTTAGTTTTCTTTTTTGTGTAAAAATAAAAACCACAAAAACGACTTTCATTTCACCTTCCCCGTTCACTCCAATGCATTTTGTCAAGATTGTGAAATATTGCCAAAATCTTCAGCACAATAAAGCTTATACTTTATTGTGCTGAAGTGTTTTAAATATTAATTAAATTCCTTTTTTTTCCAAGTAATCGTGTTACAATGTATCATTGCTGGCGTTGAGGCTCACAGGATGGATGCGCAGTGACAGGTGTAAAAAAAAAAAATGAAACCGTGGCAAAATAAGCATTAACTTATTTTATAACTTATTTCTTAACTTTTCCTTAACATCCATTTAATAGTGTTCTACATTAAATTCTAACTATTATTATTGTCAGTGAATTGTCAGTAATATCTTTAACTGTTAGGCCTTAGATTGTTTTGGTTGTTGTGTGTTTTTCCCCTTTTATTTATTTTTTTACTCTATAGCAGGTATCAGAGGACAAGACATGTCTCCACTTCTCAATTCAGAGGCCCAATCTACCCTCTGCTGAATCTCATCCTGAAGAGGGCATGTACCAGAAACTTCATGTTACTCTATGGTTGCAACATTTCAATGATGTTGGACAGGTGGAGGAAGAGTACAAACTGCGCAAGGTCAGGATCTGTAAAGTAACAAATATATGTATATTTACGTTTGATAGATTTAACAACCTAACATATTTTGTTACAATAAATATACATATTTTTCAAATTGGCAATGAGCTATTTTTTCTGTTTCCTCTTCACCTCTTCTTTATGAAAACTGAGAGCTGCCAGTGAAAATGATGCTTATGCAATACATTTTCAGTCTTAAGGCCCCCCTGCCAGTATGTTTTGCTGAGTTTAGTTTTTTGTTTTTTTTATATACCAACCTTTTTAGAAGTGTTCAAGACTGGGCTGGGTCCTTTTGAGTCTACCAGTGGAAAGACCTTTGGTGATGCAGGGAGCGGCACTGCCATGATTACACCAGCACCGCTCTCTGCACCAATACACTTCGAATAAAGGGTGTCTTGGTGCCACCTTCTTAGGGGGCAGACCCATGACACCATGCATTCCTGGTGTGATTGTTTGAGCCTGATACTTCAGTTTTTGTATCATGGGTCAGAGGCAGGGCTGTATTTACCATAATGGCCTCTGTGGGTCAGTGCCTAGGATGGCAGGTTAATGGGCAATAAGATAACGGAGCCCCATAGTTGTTTAAATTTCTTTTTATAAAACCGCTATCACAAAATAAATATGTTGATAATGGTATGTGATATGATTTACTAATATTTTCTTCATGTGTACCAGTAGACCAAGCTGTCTAGCAATACTGACCTTGAAAGAGGTTGGGGTAATCTGTAATTACGCTGCCAGGGCTGTTTGAACAGTTGCAACAGCAGCTTTTAAAAAAAGACTAAAATCCTGTGATTAAGGCCTCATTCATACAAGACGTTAAGGTCCAGCTGTGCAGTCCTGCAGAAAGCAGCTTATGTCCAGGGGTACTCTTCTGTCTTTAACCACAGGTAATTACTCCATGTGCAACTACATCTGAACATGGGCAGACAGCTGCAGCCACTGTCCGCCTGGCATTGCTTTGTACAGCTTGAACGGCTGCAGCTTTCCAGAACTAGCTGTGACCTGAGAAATCTGCAGCCAGACCTTAAAGTGGGCCTTTAATCTCACTTTTGACTTAATATACAGTAACTGGCTTCCTCCCCCCTCCACAATCTGAGAAAGCCTTTTGGGGAGGGGGGACACCATGCTTGCCTAGCCGAGAATGATGTGTCCCTGCTACTGTAGCCTCCTGGACTGCCTACAGTATTTATCCCAGAAGGCTGCAGGAGCAGAGAAACAATGTAGTGATGGACCTGTAGAAATGTGGATGTAGGTAGCAGCAAGCTTAAACACTACACGGAAGGTGTCTGCACTCTATACCTATAGGAGTTTTTTTTGATGATGTCAGGGTCTCTTTAACTACATACATTGGCATACTGTACTTTCTTTGCTCCCTTGTTGGACAAGGAAAGAGCTAGTTTTGGTACTGTGCTGAGTCCCTGGCTGGAAGGAATGTGAAGTGAAGCAGTGACCAGCCAAAGAACAGACATGTACAAGAGCTGGATTACAGCCCACTGTCGAACTGTGATGTCTCCTGGGCTGGTTTTCTCTTTGCCTCTCAGCTTGCTTTATACAGAAAAGGTTGTGCTATACCTAAAGCTGAACTCCAGATACTCAAAACTAACAAGATGTAGCGTAAATGGTGCAGTGCTGAAAACAAACTTGAGATAGTGTCTTTAACAGGGGTGTGTTAGTGACCAGGCTTGCAGAGTGCAGGAGAGATGGATGTACAAAGAAAGTGGTCACCCACCTGGAGCTTCTGCAAATAAAGGAGTGGTGGCTACTTTACAACACACAGACAGTGACAATGGGGAACAAAAGTAGCCTCCCTCCAGAAGGAAGGACAGTGTCAGCATGAATTCAGAGATGATTTGTGGATCTACAGCAGAGTGATACACAAATAAGGTGCAGTTTTTTAAATAGTTAGGTTACTTGCATGTGTTTTTAAGATTTACCCCTAAGCTTGGTGTCACTTTAAGCTGGCAATATACTGCTGGGCTGAATGAGAGAAATCGATAGATTTTCCCATGAATGCAAAAGATCATGGAATTAGGAATCTCCCCAGCCAACTATTGAACTGACAGACAGCGTCTTTGGCTTACCCGAACAGTGAATGCAGCTGAATAGTCAATGGCCGTCTGGCAATTTTCTTCCTGGCTTCTCAGTCAAAGTTTGTTGAGCTTGGTGGTGCCAACAGCCCCCCCCCCTCCCCCCCACCTCGTTTGCTTTTCAGCCAGTGAATGGTCAGCTTTAGTTTCACAAATATACTGTTATTTCTAAGCAAAGACTGAGGCCAACTATCATTTCAAGCTGTATGTTTTATTGAGCCTGGAGTTCAGCTCTAAGGCCCCGTTCACATATAGCGAATTGTCGCGCGATTTCTGCCGCGATATCGCGCATTTTTGCCGCGCGATATCGCGAGAAGTCGCCGGCCAATGTTATTCAATGGAGCTGTCTTAACTCCATGTCGCTCGTCGCTCCTCGCGGTCGCAAGTCGCTTCTACCGGACCCTTTTTTCGGCGGATTTTGCGTGATTTTGCTTTTTTTCTATGAAGCCCGACGGGGAAGGTCGCGCTACCGTCGCTGGATCGTCGCTGGAACGTCGCCCCGAAAGTCGCGCTATCCCGGCCGTGCGGATCCGCTGCAAAAGGTATGTCGCTATATGTGAACGGGGCCTAAAGTGTGACTGCACTTTTCATGGCAGTTCAAGTGGAAATTGCAATGTTCAAGGCTGACAAAGAAGGTTCTGACAAGTGGCTGTGTGGTGCTGAGGGGATCTTGGCAGATCGGGGACAGGTCAGCTGGGAAGGGTGCAGGGGTTAATGAAAGGTTCTATTTCTTTCAGATGTCTAAAAAGCACTAATATTGCCCTGATTTGTTTTATCTCCAATTATGATTTTTACTGAGTACAAACAAAAGCCAGTAACTCAAGTGGGCATTGTGACTTAATATAAGTTTTAAAAATATTGAAATACATGTGTGTGAGCCACCAAAGGATACATCATTTGTTCCACCTGTCTTTTGATTCAGCCACCCCTGCCACACTGGAGAGGTGAAACATTTACTTCCTAGGTGAGCTTAAGGCCTTGTTCACACCAAATGCAGAGCAGATCCGGTCAGGTTTCTGCACACGCACGCTAGTCTTTTAGATGCGTTTTTGACCTGTTTTTGGCTAAAAATAAATAAATATTTTTTAACATGGGCTTTCAGTGCGTTCCAGGCATTTGCATGCATTTGCAGATCCAGAGCAGGAATAGGGCCTGCTGGTGTTTTCACACCAGTACTAAATATTTAAGGGACTCTGTGGGACTCAGGGTCCAGGGCCATTGTGTTTATATACCGTATGAGCACTTAACACAGTCACTCAATTTTTGCACTGTTTTATTTCACAATTTTATGCTATCTACGAATGTTTATTTGGTATAATAATCTCAAGTTGTATATTGATTTATACACACTGATTGTTTATTGATACATTTTGGTTTATATATGTTTTTGTCACTGATCACGGTGTATTTTTAGGTCAAAGGACCAATTAAGTTATACACGTTTAGCTAATACTTAGTTAGACATATCCGTAAGTTGGCGCTGCATAGTTGGAAACATGCAGTTTTTTTACCTGCTCTGGATCTGCACGCTGCGATGTGAACTGGAGCTAAAAATACCATAGGAATACATTGGACACAGTTTTGATCCGGTCTGCACCTGCTCCACGCTTGGTTTGAACTAGCCCTTACAGCTTTCTGGGTCTTCTCTCCACTTCCGGCATGCTGATTGAACAATGAATCAGCATCAGCACTTCTGTTCACCAAGGAAGGAGAAGACTAAAAAAGCAGTAACCAGAAAATCATATCCTTCTTGGATTTATTGTGTAGCAGAGGTGTGGGAATCAGAATACTAGCTGAACAGAATTATGAATTGTCAGGTAAGACAGTTCTTGTATATGAATTCAACTATGTATTCAGTCATTCTCCTGGATTTTCACTTTCAATGCTCTGATAGGTCATCTGATATTAGCAGGCCTATTTAAGTCTCACTCTACCTTCTGTCTCAGGCAATATTTTTTGGTGGCATTGAGCCATCCTTGAGGGGGGAAGTGTGGCCATTCCTTCTGGGATACTACAACTGGGAGTCGACATCTGAGGAGCGTGAATCTCTGCGGGTTCAGAGAAGAGAGGAATATGCTCAGATACAGAATAAAAGGTAATCATTTCAATATCACAAGAGCAGAATTAAGCATGTATTACTCAATTTAAATACAACTTTCAATAAATCCTTATCAGTGTTTTACTAGTGGCATAGTAAAAAAAACACCTCATTTAGGTTTTTACCACCTCTTTTCTTCTTTCATTAATATACAGAGTATCCATGAGCCCTGATGCTCAGAAAGATTTCTGGAGAAATGTTCAGTTCACAGTGGATAAGGATGTTGTGAGGACAGACCGGAGTAACCAGTTCTTCAGAGGAGAGGACAATCCCAATGTGGAGGCTATGAGGTTGTAATCCTTTCTGTTCTGGGAAAATGTGTTGCATTAAAGTCTATCCAAAAATATTACAGAAAGTTTGGAGTTTAAGTGATCCTATTTATTGGCTAACTGAAGGTAATAAAGATGCAAGCTTTCAGGATTCCTTACATCCCTTCGTCAGGCGTCTTTGTCAAGCCTAACTAAGGGATCTAAGGAATCCTAAAAGTTTAAAGGGTATCTTTAAACTTTTTTGCACTAATCATTGGAAAGGAGGGTTAAATACTTTACTATTGCAAAAATATTACTCCAGGCCATGGGAACATTAACCCTTGCAGTGCGGATACTGCTAACTGTTTTGGTCTAGGGACTAAAATAAAGAAAATACACTCACCTGATCCTCAGTCCTACTTAGCTGCTAGACCACTCCCTGCAGCCTCTTCTCCCCCGAGTTCTGGCGGTCCTGTGATATCATCACTAGTGATGGGCGTGTTCGTAGCTCCACGCGCCGAGCCCGCCAGGAAGCTGACAGCGCCGCAGTGCCAATCACAGGTACTGAGACATTATCCCGGTCCGCAGCTGCAGAGATCGGGATATGTCTCAGTGCCTGTGATTGGCGCTGTCAGCTTCCTGGCGGGCTCGGCACGTGGAGCTGCGAACACGCCTGAGCCCATCACTAATCATCACTTCTAATGCAACTGCATTAGGTGTGAGGATGCCGAGGGACATTCCACCACCAGAGAGGAGGGGAAGAGAGCGTGCAGTCACCACCACAGGACCGTGGATCGGATGAGTATCTTCTTTATTTTAGCCTGTAGACCAAAACGAGCAGTTAACCCTTGCAGTGCAGGGGTAGCCCCACTGCAAGAGTTCATTTTTGGATTGCCTGCAAAAAATCTAAGGTAACATCTAAGGTAAAATGTAATATTACCTTAGATGTGGTGGCTGTATTTTTTTTTTTCCAGGCCTTTTTTTCCCTTTTATTATTATCTGCTCAGTAACACACTTTCTGTCCTAGGGTGACCACGCTTATCAGCACAACAAATACATCAAGAAACAATATAGAACTACAGAACTCTGCCCCTCTCCTATTCTCTATAACTTGAAAGGGAATGGTTATGTAGTCATTAGTGATAGCTAATGTCAATGTATACGTACATTGACATCAATGTAATTGGTTACAATTAGCAGAAAATAGGTGTTTTTTGGACAGATATAAAAATAGTTTAATTTTAACAGACCAAAAGGGTCCAAAAAAGGGAAGTTTGTGGTTAGGGTTTACATACACTTTGATATTAAAGTGCCAACAAATCAGAATTCATGTATTTTCTTAAAAAATATGGGCATTTAATTTTTTTTATTTGCTATGGACATTTAATTTTTTTTATTTGCAGTAGTATTTTTATAACAAACCATCTATACGGCTTTTGCAAAGCCCTTCTTTTATCCAGTGGAATAAACTCCAGATCATTGTAGATCAAACCTTAGGTGTTCAATTTTGGGCCATTTTGGTCAGAAGAATCTTATTATAAATTGTCAGGGTACCATGCACCGGCGTCCTCACACCACATGCAGGTACCCACGCAGGATGACCAAATTAATATGCCCACACAGGTAAGGGTTCAGGAAGCAGGGTTCAGGTTTATGGGAATCAGTCAAGTGCAGGCGACGCAATACTGAGCCAGCTTCCTGACTGCAGGTAGGGCCTAAATACCAGGGTTCCGTAGGGCACACTCCCCAGCACCGAGGAGCCTGGGTTTCACCGGGCAGACCACCGCAATGAAACATGACCGAAAGCACGTTCAGCCAGCCACCTGGATACCCCCAAAGCTGTGGCCACCCGACCCAGGTCACCACATACTTTAGGGAACGCAGCGAGACCCTTTGGAAGCAAGGGGTGCTCAAATGGAACTCCCCCGTTTCCCGGGATATCACCACTACCAGGCCCGGGCTTGCGCACTTGTTCACCCCACTTGCGGTAGATGTCCCGATCCCCAGGTCCCAAGGGAACGCAGCGAGACCCTTTGGAAGCAAGGGGTGCTCAAATGGAACTCCCCCGTTTCCCGGGATATCACCACTACCAGGCCCGGGCTTGCGCACATGTTCACCCCACTTGCGGTAGATGTCCCGATCCCCAGGTCCCTCG